>NC_009417.2:1195228-1410228 GCF_000002875.2 Leishmania infantum JPCM5
CCATCGCGGCAGCACCCCTTCTTTTCTGCTGCTCGAGCTTATGTCTAGCACCACATCATTCGCACCCGGATGCTCCGTGGAAGCAGCTGAGCGAGCTGTGCACCGATGCCGGGGCCTCAGCCNGTTTTTCAAATAGAGCCCCGGTCCTTCGTAAGTGCCGCACTGTTGCCCCCCTCTCCTCTCCCCGGCGCGCGCTGGAGGCTGCCGTGGGAAAGCGATCCGGAGCAGCCTGCCGAAGCGCGGAGCAAGAAGCCGAGCCGCGGCAAGTGACGCAGCAGCAGCAGGTGCTCAGGCTCTCTGTGCCTGACTCCTGACCCATGTATCGTTGCGTTTCCGATGAAGGCCTATCGACATTATGGGAGGCGGTCAAGAGCAAGCCACCTGCTCCGCGTTTAGACTGGGGACGGCACGAGCGGCTGCACATGCGGGAGTGGCCACGCGCCTACAGTGGACTCACCGGCTTTGCCCGCACTATCCGCGCGAAGGGCGCCCTAACCCTCGAGTGCAACCGTCATGCCGCGGCGCGGCTGTAGGAGGAGCTGGCGGGCGTCTGCAAGGGCGCTGCCAACTACCACGCCGACTACGGTAACAGCGACGATGGCGAGTGACATGGCACATCGACTCACTACTACTATCATGAGGTGGCACCGTGGTACGACCAGGAAGACAGGCGCGAAGGTGTTTTCCTTTTCTTTGCGGACAATGGCTACGACAGCTCCGATGAAGATGAAGGGGACGAGCGCGAGATGTTCTTTGGCGAGCGTAGACCGCCAACCGTGATGAGAACGGGCGGCGGCAGTCATGGTGTTGGTGGTGGCTGTGCTCCGCGCTACGTAGATGCTGCCGTGATGCAGCGAATGGCCGAGCTGACGCAAGAGACAGTTCAGCTGCGTGGCGAGGTAGCACGGCTGCGAGAGGAACAGAAGCTTCAACGGTGATGAGAAGAGGGGGAGATGCGGGTGCTCCATGGTCAGAGTCGGGGAATCGATTTGAGCGCCGAATGGCGGGTGCGTCTCGACTGCACGGCGCATGACGTCGCCGGCTAGCAAGGTCGCATGTTTGAGAGAGAAGGCGCGGCACGATCTCTGCGCGGCTCTGTCTCCGTGTCTGATCGTTTCCAGTACGCCATTCCTTCTTTTGCCGGTATGTGTGTGTTTGCTCTTTGATTCCCTCGCTTGCGGCTCCCTCGCTGTCCCACTCTGGTTTGCACAGCGGTGGGGCGCGCACTCCCATGCGCTCGTCTGTGTGCACCGTATGACGCGAGTGTGCAGCCCTCTCCCCTTGATCACTGCTTTCGTGTACCTTGCTCTTTCCTTTCAGGCGCTGCTGCACACCTGTCAGCTCTCTTCCTGTTTACTTGAAAGAGGTGAGACAGCAGCGAGGCAGCTGTCTTCGTGCAACGTGATGTGCCACTGACGCGAGCGTGTGTGGTCACCGTGCGTACGAGCACCACAGTAGCACCGACGAACGACAGATTGACCTGACTCTGGGAACGCTACTACAAACGCCGTCCCTCTCTCCTCCTTGTGGACGAGGAGGGCAGGACGCGGCAGCGCACGGGTTTTCTGAGAGCCCAGTCCGCTGTGGTGCCGTCGATCTCATTCCTGGCGGCTGCTGTGCCGACTCTCACGCACACGGAGGGAAAAGGTTGTGTAGAGGCACTTTGCAGGTGAGCACCACCTGGTGCAAACTCATGCCGACACCCTTGTCGCCATGCTCTGCTCTGCATGCGCCCGAATGCCCTTCACCTCTTTCTCCTCACGCTCGTGTTTCCCCGCATCATGGACTTGTGGCGCGCTGGACATCTGGATCTGCTCCCCATCCTCCCCGTCCTCCACTGCCTCTCTTGCATCTCCTAGAGCTCTTCGAGCAGTGCATTGAAAGGGAACACACCTCCTGCAGCTACTCCTCTTAGTCACCGCGAGCTTTTACATACCCTCACACCTCCATATTGCCCAGCCACATCACTCAGCATTCGCGCAGATGGTCGTTTTTTTCGGACCCTACGGATGTGTAGGATGCCTCTGTGGCATCGTGGTGGGGTGTCTGTGTGTGGTTGCTCTTATCGTTGGGGGCTTTTTTTACTTCTGGTGGCGCAAAGAGAGTGCGCGTAAACAGCGCCTCGCTGCGAATGCACAGGCCGGAGGTCCTCAGTACGGTGATTCGGTCCCTCCCGCTGGAGGCCCCTATGGAGGACAGCCAATGGCTCAGGGCGGGCCGGTGGCATATCAAGGGCCCGTCACTTATGCGGGCCCATCTGGTGTACCACCGACAAATCCCGAAGAAGCGCCGAAAACCTACGCTTGACATCATCTCTTGCAGTAATCACCGCCGTACCCAGGTGTAGCGTTGGAGCAACAACAGCAGCCGGGCAGTGCCACTGATGCATCGGCTGTGTATGGCACGGCGCCCCACTAGGTGCAGCCGAGCAAACAGCAGACGGGGAGTACGAGGCCTGTGGCACCTCCGCGAGCATGGGTAGCGTAGTAGTCCGTGCTGCGTCGGCGATATCGCTCGGTCTTTCGGAGCCACTCCGCCTGATGGGCCCCGTGGTTACTGTACTGTTGTCTGGTTTTTGTTTCATCCTACCGCGTTTGTCTGTCAGCGTCTGTGGTGGTGATGCCGATGAGCAACACCCATCATGTATTTGTCAGTCTAATTGTGCGCGATGCTTTAGTTGCCTCTTGTTTCGCTGCGACATACCGCCACACCCCCTCCTCCTCTATTGCTCTCTCCTCACAGGCCATGGGTGTGTTGTGTGCCTCGGCTCTGCAAGCTGGAGGCGGCGTATCGCCCTCTATCCATCCCCTTCACGCCGCTCTTCTTGCATACGTCATGCTAACTTTAGTTTCAACTCAGCAATCTTCTACGGTAATTTCTCTTCCTTCCGATGCTCCTTTGTTTGCTCATAATTCGTTGCTTTTCTATCTTCATCCTATCTCACCCTTTCTTTCTCTTGTGCTGAGTCTCTCTTCGCGCTGCGCGTGTCGGTGTCCACTTCCCTCCTTGCTGTTCTCTTGTAGATCTCCATGCTTTAACTCTCCCTGGTGATAGTGCCCGTCGCCTCACGGTAGCGCCAGGGCCTAGTGCCCAGCGTGCGGGGACGCCAAGGGCCTGCAGCCCGCCCTGGAAGGGGGGTGGTGGTGCGGCTGCGGACTCTCGATGTCGGCGGACAGGCCTGGGCTGGCGCTGCGCGGAGGAGGCCTGCAGTCATGAGCGCGTTTGCACCAGCTCACCACGAATCGTGTCGGCGATCAAACGAGTAGGCGCATCCCACCTGCTGTGTTTCTGCTTTTGCTGCGTTGCGGCGGTGTTGGGTGGGCCCGCTCCTGGGCATCGCCGTGGTGCAGCAGAGGTAGGTGAACGGTGGCCGTGTGTGTCTACTGGCTGACTTGTTCGTGGTACAATGCCACGTTGAAGAAAAAATGTCGAGTGGAAGCAATATCCTTGCTCCACCCGTCAGTGTTACTTCTCGGTTCCAGTCGTTTTGAAAACGAGCCCGAATGACCTTATGGTCCCTTCTCTCGTTATTTCCACTGTCCGTGTCTCCATATTAAGTCCCGCCCACCCGACCCCCCCCTGCGCCTTCGCCCCCTCCCTCGTCACGCCTCCGCCCGGTGGGACAGGAAGCTGGAAGAACGGATGGCACCGCGCTCTCGTCGATATACAGACACAGCGCGTACGCGTATCTATGCTTTTGCAGAAAAGAAGCGTTGTACTCCCTCCGGCGCGGCCTCGGTGTAAGCGGCACGATCGCACACATGTCAGAAGCCGGATCGATTGAGATGAATGTGCGGACTCCCCAACGGCTTCCGTGTAACTCTCTCCCTTCCTTCACCTCTCTCTCTCTCACGCTGGAAACTGAACGGAAGTATTCGCGCATACAATGGCGGCGACGTCC
The DNA here is from genome assembly GCF_000002875.2 of Leishmania infantum JPCM5. Taxonomy (NCBI): domain Eukaryota; phylum Euglenozoa; class Kinetoplastea; order Trypanosomatida; family Trypanosomatidae; genus Leishmania; species Leishmania infantum. Next base: position 1,199,130 of record NC_009417.2, read on the forward strand.
TGGTTCTCTAGGGGGCGCGCCGTGCGCCGTTGAACCGCAGCCACGCGTCTACCGGGCGCTCCCTGCACGTCATTGCTTATTCTTTGGGTACGTGCTGCGCGGTAGGCGTGCCTACACGGACATGGCTGCACCGCACGCCTTGACGCAGGCGGGGCCGCGGCCATGAGTCCTGTGGCAGCGGGTGCGTCGAGCGGAAGGGGCCCGCGGATAGGCATGCGCCTGCTCGCGAGGAGACCACGTAGCCTGCCGCTCCGAAGGGGCACCGGAGGGCAACCGCAGGCGCCCGACGGCGGAAGCCCGTGCAGCGCGAGCGATCCGCGAATCTCGCGTGGCATATCGGGCACAGCGCCGGGACGGACGCCCTCGGTAGGCAAAGCAGGGCGGGCGGAGGCTCTGGCGGGTGCGGGGTACCACAATGCTAGCGGAGACGTGGGCAGCACACCATCTGCGCTCCGTGTTGTCACTGCGGGTCACCCGCCGTTGCAGGAATCCGAAGCACCAGCCGGGTGCCCGTGCGGGACTGCACGAGCACCGTCTCCTGTCGTCTTGTAAGCTGGGCAGCCGCGTCTTTCTGGTGTGGGACGACTGCCGCCAAGGAGCTCTTGTCTCAGTGTGTCGCGTCGCGTATCGTGAATTTATGTGCTGAGTAGCCGACACGATTCGTGGTGAGCTGGTGCAAACGCGCTCATGACTGCAGGCCTCCTCCGCGCAGCGCCAGCCCAGGCCTGTCCGCCGACATCGAGAGTCCGCAGCCGCACCACCACCCCCCTTCCAGGGCGGGCTGCAGGCCCTTGGCGTCCCCGCACGCTGGGCACTAGGCCCTGGCGCTACCGTGAGGCGGCGGGCACTATCACGCCACCCACATGCCTTTAGACGACGGAAAAAACAGCAGCCGGGCGTACGTCTGCATTCATGTCTACGCGTCCCCCGTATTTTGTCTGTGTTTGCGAGGCACGGAGGGAAGGGGCTTCCCGAGGCTCTCGCGCGCTCTGCATTCCCTATCCTCCTGCCCTTTTGTTGCGGGTTGCTCTTCTCCACGCGATATTCGTCCTCGCTGCTGTTTGGCGTTGGATACTCAGGTTTCCTCGCTCTTTCTTCTGCTGCTCGCGCTTAGCTGGAGCTGTGCCTGTGCCCGTGTAGTAGCTTGGCTTTGGTGTGCGCGCTGGGCTTCATGCAGAGAGGGACACACGCACGGGAGCAGGCGCTTGCGGCTCTGTTGTTGGCACGATTGTGACCATATCTGCAGAGAGACGGCATGTGGGGCCTGTCTATTTCTCCCCTTGCGCATGCCTGTGTGTAGGGGTGGTGCTGTGGTAGTGGTGAGCCGTGTGCCCTACTCATGCCTCCTCCTGTTGTCTCGACGCGGCGAAAGTGATGCTCTGCCTCTCCACTACCTGCTCTCACTCATTGCTCGGATTGGCCCGTCTCTGCTGCCACTGCCGATGGCGATGTCCCCGCCCCCTCTTGCTTTTCATGGACCCCTACTCTTTCACGTGGCGGTTGCTGTTGCCGCGTATTCCTCCTGGGATGGTGGGGGAGATCACAGGCACCGCGCTGCAGGCTTGTTGTGTAAGCGCAGGGAAAAAAAGGACGGGTGGCGATGGGCTGCCGTAATGATGTAAAGAGCTGGTGCCCAGTATGTGTCGAGCTTAGCGGCGCAGACTGTCGTGATTCCGTACTCTCGCCCGAGCGGCAGGTGCTTTATCGCCACGCTCTGATCCGAAACAATGAAAGAGGTGTATGTGATACTTCTCTTGTAGCCATCATATTTGACTGCATGCGTTCGGCCACCTGTAGGGGGTGGATGACGCTGCTGTGCACCACCTTGACCAGATCCCTCGTCGTCGTCACCCCCCCCCCCCATGTATAGGTGCCAAGCCGCTAGTTTTGTCTTTATACATGTATGCGCGCCGATTGGGAGGAGTGTCTTCCTTGATCGGGCTCTCTGCCTTTCTTTGTTTGAGCGTCTGCTGTCTGTGCCAATCGAGTGCCCGGTAGGCATGTGGGCTGCTGGCCGACGAGGCTGGGCCACAGTGAATGCGGACGTGACTGTCGTACGGCGATGAGGAGAGTGGGGACGGGCGCGGTGGCCACGGCGTCGGAGGAAGCCAGCTGTGCTATAAGGGGAGATGCAAAGGCCTCGTTCCCCCGGGAGATTGTGAGTGCTGCGTTTTCGCTTTCTCTTCACACGCATCTCCCTTCCTCCGTCCCCTGCCCCGAGCACACCCCTACGCTTCTTTTCGCTGTTTTCGTATTATCTGTCGTGTGTTCCATCCCATCGAGCATTGTGCAGGTGCGCGCGCGCTGTCGCTGTTCAGTCTGAGCATAGCTGCAGAGGGCCGGGGAGGGTAGGGGCCATCGTGCAGAGATGCCCCAGAGCACGGAACGGGCGGAGTGCTTGTTAAGCTGGAAAACCTCTTGGTACTGTCGCAGTAGCTGCGTGGCGCGCGGTGGTATCCTCTGGAAAGCGCCTCCCTGCGTGCGTGCAGGAGGAAAGACCAGTCGCAGCCTCTTGCGCCCGCAAGCACGCAACCGCCGCTGTGCTGCTTTCAGAGACCCTGCCACGCCCTTGTCGCCCCCACGCCCTCCTCCTGGCCTTCCCCCTTCTGCTTCCTCGAGGCTCGCACCGTTCCTCCTGGCCACTGCCACCCCTCACCCGCTTCCCTTACTCGGTAAGACTACGCTAGCCAGGCAGCAAAAAAGTGCCATTTCTCTTTCCCACACCCTTCCCCGCGCACCGCCTTCTCTCCCTCTCCCTCCTCCTTCCAGCATCGGCATTCCTCGGCACTCACTTTCTGTGCACAGGCACCTGGGCCGCTCATCCGTCCGCTCGACTCGGCATTTCCGGCGACCCCTCGCCACGGCGCTCCACCAGCAGCTGTACGCACAGGCGCACATACAGACACCCAACGGCCTGCATCTCTCTCCTTTCCTCCATAATGCCCTCCGTCGCTGTCACAAGCACGGCCGCCGCCGCCGTGGGGCCGCTGCACTCTGTGAAGGCCGCCTCTCACAGCCGCGCTGCGGCACGCACCGAGGCGTGCATGATTCGGCCACAGAAAGGCTCTGCGTGCAACAAGACCTGCGCCATTGTTTTGGGTTGCTTGCTCGGCGCCTGTTTTCTGATCGCCCTTTTCGTGCTGCTGTGGTGTCGCCTCGCAGCGAGGCGACGGCGTGAGCAGCGGCGCAGCGTAGAGGAAGACGCGTACTGGAAGAAGCAGCCCTACACAGGCGAAGAGGAAGCAGGAGCGACTAAAGACATCTCGGAAGTGCCAACGTCGACGATGGCTGAAAGGGATGCGCTGCCGAGTTTTCTCTCCACCAACCCGCTGTCGGCTGCCTCCTTGTGCAGCGGGGGCACAGTCGCTCGCGTGTTGTCCTCCCGCATTCAAATCGGTGAGGACGAGGTCATGCCACTCTCGCAGAGCCGACTGAACCCTCTGGCGCCGCAGGCCGAGGCGCCGCAGGCCGAGGCGCCGCAGGCCGAGGCACCGCAGCTGGGCGACGCGCCGCAGGAGGAAGAGGCCATGAAGCCGAAAAGGTCGACCCGCAGCTGGCGCGTGCGGGGAAGGGAGCGGAGCCGTGGCGTGAGTGTTGCCGCCTTCGAGGACGACAGCGTAAGCTCTATTGATGATGACCTTGTGTAATTGGCAGCTGCTGGTGGAGCACTGAGCTGCAGCTTGCTGCTGTTTCCGCGGGTCTCTGTGTTAGGGTGTCGTGCGAGCACCGCTCTCTGCTGTGGGGGTTGTCGATGTCGCTCTCTCCCCTACTGTACGGGCTCCCGTGCCCACTTCAACCTCACGGCCACGCCGTCGCCGCTGCTGTTGTACGCTTCTGCTGGATTTGGATGATACCAAGTAGGATGGCGATGTGCTGCACGGCATGCGGCAGTGATGAGCATCGCATGTGGCTGGGAAAGGCAATCGAGGACCCCGTGGCAAAGCCTGTTTCCCGCGGGCTGCCGCTTTTTTCTCTCTTCTCGGTTCTGCTCACTCAGGCGTGGTGAGTGAGGCGCCTGGCAGAAAGGCGCTAGCCCACATGTACAGAGGCACACGGAAGTTGAGCACGCGCCGACATGCCGCGACAGCGCGGGCAACTAAAGCGCGCCAATTCATTCCTCTTCTCTGGTGTAGAACTATGTGTTTGCAGGCCCGCGCGCATCCGCCCGCCCACCCCTTATATCTTTGCGGAGGGTACCCGTCTTATCTCTTCGAGGGCCTGGGTTCCTTTTTTTTGGCTCACAAGGTCCCCTTTCCGCCCCTCTCTTCGTCTGCCTCCGTGAACGGCGCTTGTTTTGGCTTTGCGCTCTGCTCCTCCTAGTGCAGCAGAGGTCGATGAGCTGTAGCTGTGTGCATGTATTTGCGGGCTTGCTTGCGGTCGCGTGACACGCTGCAGCAGCCAGCGCTGTACCTTTCCTTCTCATTCGCGTCTGCTGCCCACCCACCCTCTACGCCGCTCCTTGGCGAATGGCACATGCGCCACTACACACGCAGGCTACATGCGCAAGCACGACATGAGTGCACAGCTCGGGAGGCACATGTGCGCGCGACGGTTCTGAGTATGTTCTTCTCCCTCGCTCCTCCTCGTGCCCTTCCCCTCTGACTTCCTGTGTTCTGTGCGGCTCGGCCGCTCTCTTTGTTTTCCGCTGTGCCTATCTCTGCTGCCTTTTCTTCTGGTCGAGCTCCTGAAGAGAGAAAAGCGGTGTTGTAATCTCTACTTCGCTTTTCCTTTCTCTTCGCAGACTTGTCTGTAGCAGGCCCGTTAGTGTATATACTTCTGTATTGCCCTTTGTTGATGTCCGCATGATAGTGCGCGGCTTTATTATTCCTTTCATGGGGTTCTCTCCCTCGTGCTAAGTGTTTCTCCCTAATGTTCTTCTAGACTGGATGTCGATTTCTTTTTTTCGCGCTTCGCCCTTGGTTTCGCACGGAGGGACGGAAGGAGTTTCTGTGAGTAGGTCGTGGTACCTGTTAGTGCGTGTGTGCCTGTGTTAGTGTGCGGGTGCTGGCCGCCATTTGGCAGCGTCCCCCCTCGCCCCCAGTCAGCATTCTCTGTTACACTATCTTTCCCTCTACGCCCTCCTTACGCACCGCTGCGCACCTTCAACTCCCCGTCACTTTTTTTTCTCATCTCCGGCGGCGGGGGCGGCGCGGGGGAGCCTTTTCGTTTTGCCTTCTCTTGTGCATCAGCGCTTGCTTTTCTCTGTGGGAACGTCTCTGTTTCAGTGCATATTAGTATCACCGCTATCAGAGCCCGGCAAGCTTATCTTTCTTTTTGTACACCATCTGTTCTCTTGACTCAGCGGGCTCCGCCAGCCTTAAAAACGCCGGCAAGCAAACAGGGCATGCATGCGAGCGAGGCCGCTTCTATTTATATGCGTGCGTGCACGTTGATGTGCTTCTGTATGTATTTACATGTCTATGCGTGCGCATATGCCCCTGCGCACGTGTATGTGAATCCGTGTATATGTGAACATGCATATGTCCATGTGTGTATGTATGCGTATACATGTGTATATGCGCACAGTGGCAGTTGTGTGTGTGTGTGTGTGTGTCCGTGTTGCCTGGTCTCTCAGCCTCCTCCGTCTGTGTGTCTCGCTCTGCGCATATGCTCACCCGCACCACACGCGCTTCGCTCCCCCTCTGCCTTTTTGTGTCTGTGTTTTTTCATAAGCCTCCCTCTTTTCGCTTCTCTCTTTGAGCTAACCTCTGGAAGCCCTTCGTGGCACAAGCCCCCTCCGTTCTCTCCCTCAGTGGGTTTCACGTACGCCGTGCTGCAAGGATGCAAGGGAGGGGAGGGACTTGATGGCACCGCTCATGTACACCACCGGCGCACACGCTTCTTCGGAGTGGCTTTGCGTGGAGGTACGTGGCTGCATGTCCCTGTGTCTGTGTCGATGTGGCCGTCGGCGCGCGACCCATTGCGAACTGTCTGCACGGGAAGCAAACGAAAACGAAGAAGGCACGACGGAGGGAATGGGGGGGGGGCGGTGCAATGGCGCTCTGCGCGATCCAATACGATACTCGGAAGATTGAAGGAATGTCTTCTTGGGTGCGCGCGACGTATTTTCCAGCGTCTCTGTGTCCTTCATCTTTCTCCGCGCCGGCATGCGAAAGCGCGCTGAAGAGGAAAACGAAGCGGTAAGAAGCACTCCATTAGTTTGTCAGGCTTTGTCTCACGTGTCGTGCGGTGTCGCGCCACGGCATCGCCCGCCTCGCTGCCTCGCCACTCCCCAAGGCGTCCGGCTACCTCCCGGTCGCCGTTGGTCCCACACCTTTCTGCTTCCGTGCTTCCCTCTATCACTGTGCCCCGTCGCGCGCGCTGTTTTCCTCCACCCCCGCCCCACTTCTTGCAAGTGCAGCCCGCTCTCCCTGTCGCGCAAGACTCTTGGGCGAGTCACACCAGGCGGATAATGCCATCAGTCGCCGCCCTTTGCTCTCCCTCCTGTCCTGCACTGGCGTATTTCTTTACCAGCTCATCTCACCGCACGCGTAAGGCTCGCACTCACCGTCGCATGTGTATCTTCTGGCACAACCTCGTGGTTCGGCACCTATCGAGCGCATGAGCTTGCTTACCTGATTGACGTTTCGATGGACTTTGACGAGATCATCGCGGACGCCGCAGCATGGCAGGAATGGGGCAGCAACGGCAGCAATGCTTAGGCCGGCGTTGCGCGGTGCCGTCCAGGCACCTCCATCCTTACAGTCCGTCGGACAGCGCTGCCCATCATGCACGCGTCGGGAGCTCCGACGATTCATGCAGCTGAGGCGACACCTGCGGCAGAAGCGGTGCCGTTGTAGTTGGCGGCGTGTCTGGTAGTGTCTGCAGTTCTTAGCCGCTGGCTGTCTGTGTTTGTGCAGCTGTAGAGTCCCAGGGAAGACAGCGAGCGGCACAGAGCAGTACCTCTGACACCCCCAGCTCGTCTCCTGCGAGCGCTTCCGTGTCACAGGCGGCGACAAGGCCTGGGAACGGAGAAAACGGGGCAGTCATGCGGAGCATTCGCACCGCTGTGCCTCTGCATCAAGCGACGTCGATCGATGCTGTTGCGCCTCTCGACTGCGTCTCCGACCCGCTGGCTCCCGGGTGAGCACCCGTTGCTCCAGGCACGCAGACGCTGCCCGGATACCCTTGGCCCAGCGCTCCCTCGGGGAATGTAGGCTGCGGCGAAGGGGCGGCGTATTACGCGCGGGCGCCAGCGACGGACGGCGGGGAGGGGGTGCCGCACTGGTGCGCAGGCTGCAGCCTCTCGGGCCCTGGAATAAAACAGTAAGTAGCATTGCACCTTCTTTGCCTCCCCTTCCTATGCAACTGCCTCTACTGCCGAGGGCCCTTCTGCACAAGTGCGCCATCACCTGCATTCGCCAAGACCGCTGTGCGCCCCACTTCAGCACGGGCTTTGTAAGAGCGCGTGGTTGGAGAATCCGCGAGGGCTGCAAGCTTCGGGCACTGAACTCAGCAGGTGGCCACTCGGTCACGTGCTCTGCGTGAATCATCTTTTCTTCAGCACTTTGCGCTCAATTTTGTGCAACTTGCTTTTCACTGCTGCCGTCCTCAGCACGCTTCCCTCTCCCTCCTCCTCTGTATCTAAGGGTTGTCGCTTGAGGGAGGGGGCGTGCCTGCAAGTGTGTCTCTCCTTTCCGATCATCCTTTCTGGCTTCTTTCAGGCGCCTTTTCCCGTATGATTGCTCGGTGGCGTTTGCATGTTTGCCGCCTCCCCCCTCCTCTCCTCATCCCCTTCGCTTCACCCCTCTCCTTCCCTGCTGTGCACGGCTATGTGATTGTCTCCGGCTGCGCGCACCTTACCCACGCAACAGAAATCAGATGGTGTAAGGCCATAAAAAACTATCCCCCCCCCTTCTAGGCGCACAGCATGTCGCTATGTAGGTGCCTCCATATGCTCTCGTTGTCAGCCCCCGCCTTCTTTTTCTTGTGTGCGTTCTACGTCTTCTCGCCTCTCCCGCCAACTGCATTTGCTCTGCTCTCGACTTGTTTGTTTGCAGAGGCGCGGCTGCTTGGCTGTGTCGCACCCCCCGCTCTCCCCATCTCGCCTTCGCTTTTCTTGACGTTTGTGCGCGTGTGTGAAACAGTTGTGAGGGACGACGAACGAAAAGAGGGCCGCAACCATTTTTACAAACAAGGCCGCCCCCGGCCCACGAGCCGTGCATGAAAACCGTGTGTGTAACATGTGGCAAGGGTTCCCAGCACCGCTCAACGCACTGAATCCCTTTGCTGTTGACTCTCGCCTGCGCTGTGCCACCTTCTTCTTCTCATCGCTCATCCTTTGCACTCTGCAGGGGAATGAATCGCCGCACATATTTTTGACTCTCCCACACGACGCCACGCACGCGCACACAAGCTTACCTCGGCCTCGGCCCTTTCCCCTCTCACCTGAACGCTCCTTTCATGGGCTGAGCCGCTCTGCGGTTTCCGGTAGTCCGGCGGTGTGCTTGAACCGTGACATCAAGACGCTGCACCATTTCCGCGTGCGCTCCTCTGGTGGCTTGAGCACGGGGCGAGCAAAGAGCAAAGCAGGGCGTGGCACAGCGCGCCGCATTACCGTTGCCTGTGCTGTGGCCTGATGCCGCCTACTCATCTGCCTCCCTGTGGCGCTCGGCGGACACACTACTGAAAAGAAGCGCGAGACGCTGGAGGTGAAGCCAAGGCGTGCGTCGTCGAGCAGGGAAAAGCCGAGCGACGTCCGTGGCGAGAGAGAGAGAGTTGGCAGGGCAGCTGTGGCGGTCAAGGGCAAGACGATCTCGTTAAAGGCTCTCCCAACGCTCCCTCCCCTCTCCTGTGTCAGCTTCCGATGTGTTCGCGACAGCCCCGGTTGCCAAGCCGGCCGCGCCGAAGGTGGGCATGCCCATCGGCGGCAATGGGCATTCCCGATAGCTGGACTAGCTCGGGAGAAATCTCCTCGCACCCCACCTCCCGCACCCCGGCGCCGGAGGATCCCGTCTTCGTCTTCCCTCCCACGGGCAGTGAGAGACCTGCGGCGCTCAGCGAGCTCCGTAAGAGGAGCTAAGAAAGCGCCCTGGATTGCTGTTGGCGCGGAGCTCGCCTACCTGCGTGCATCTGGGGAAGAAGTGCCCTTTGCCGCTTGTGAACCCCCTTGATGGCGCGCAGTGTATTTTGCGTTGTTTGTCTCTTTCCGCGATGGAAGCCTCACTTCACTGGGCCTAATCGGGAGTGTTGGCGCTCTTGTGACAGCGGGAATGCCGGCAGAGGAGAATCCCGGTGCACACTTGTGAGGCGGAGCTAGCACGCCTGCAGTATTGCTTGCGTTGGGCAGAGCACTCGTGAACGGGGCTGTATAGCTCGTGCTCGACGCCATTGTTTTCTGTTCCGCACGCGCCGTGCTCTCTTCCGCTTTCGTATTTGTCACTTCTGAGTCGTGTCTTTTCCCACACACTGTTATGTGTATGCTGTGCCCGTGTGTGTGTGTGTGTGTGTGTGTGTCTTGCCTTTGCGGCGCTTTACCGTGCTCGCAGCTTGTGTTTTGCCTTGCCATCGCGGATGTGTCCGCTGCACACGTGTGCGGGTGCGTCTGTGCTGATAAGTTGCGCATCGCTCCAGCCGTGCTGATTTTCATCATCGTGCTCCCCGTCGACTCTTCCGAGTTCTTCTGACTGCGTCATACGTCACCCCACTTCCACTCCCGCTGCACTGCCCCCACCTTCGGCGGCTCGGCAACCCCCCGTGTGTCTATGCTCGCCATTGCGAGTGAGAGCTTCGTCCCTCGTCGCCGCCTGATCACTGCTGCTCCGCTTTCTCCCCAAATGCGCCCGTTTCCCTTGTCTCCCTCCTTCTGTGTACGTATGCGTGCGCGTTGAATAGCTGAGCCAACCATGTGCGCAACGGAAGCTATTTCTCGCTGCTCTCTTCTTGTGGTCTCTTTTCAAGGCCGCTCTCTCTTCCCCTTGTCATCTACTGCCCTCAGCATTGTTCTTGCGGCTGCTCTTTCCGTATGTCGGCCTGTCTGCTCATCCTCGTCTCTGTCTTTCTCAAGTTTTGCTCGCCTTCTTACCTCCCACGGGCAGCCCCTTCTCTTATGGGAATGTGTGCTCTACCTCTGCCTGTGTGCCTTGGTGCTCCGCGGCACCTGCAGATGCGCGCTTGCCGCTGCCCGGAGTCACTCCCTTTTTCTTTGTGTTTTGCTGTGTATCGGTGCTCATTCCAGCCTTAGCTGTGGTTGGCGTGCCTGAGTGGAGGTGTGCGTCCCCCCACCCCCCTCGGGGCCCGTGTGGCAGCATAGAAGGGGGATGGCATGGCGGGCGCATTTTTCACCTCCTCATCGTGTCTCCCTCTTACCTCTATTTCTTCTCCGGTTCGCTCGTCTCCTTCATTACGCTTTTCGCTTCCGTGTGTGTGCGAGGCTTCCTGTCTTCCGCCGTCCCGAGCCTTTTTTCAGTGTTTGTGCGTATCGGCGTGGCGACGCGCGCGCCAATGCACGCCGTGGAAGAGAGGAGAAAACACCGGAGCTCCTGGAGCGAGAGCGGCAAGGACTCTCCGCCATGCTTGCACGCCTTGAATACTACCGAAGCGTGGCTTGGTGGGAAAAGCCACAACGCGGCATCGAGGACCTTCACGGAGAGAAGAGTCGCTTCAGCTCTTTCCTCTCCCCCTCCCTTTCCCTGCCCGCCGCTCTCAGGGTCAGCCATCGAAGTCAACAAGGCGCCCTCGGCATCTTCTGCCTACCCCTTCCAACTGCACCAGCAAGGGTAGCTCTTTCTCTCCTGTTTTTTTTTTGGTCACACGCGACGCGCAGGCACACATTGTGCAGCTGGCCGCCTGTCTCTCATAGAGCGCCGCGTACACGCAAACGTGCGTTCATAACTTCCGACACCCACCGCCTCCGGCGCTCGTGCCCCCAGTTTCCGAACTTGGCGAGGCCGTGCGCACACCTCTCTCTCTCTGCCGGGTGACCCCGTTGCGATGAGCACTTTTGAATCCGTCCTTTTCACCAATGGGCTCATGGTTAATCACAGGCACTACTACACTTACGACGCTTCCGCGAAGCGCCTGCCGTGCACCTACGTTTTTCCCACCGGATACTGTTATCGCCGCACGCCCAGTGCCTCATTCTGTGGCATCACCTGCAAGATCATTATTGGCAGCGTCTTGGGCGGCCTCGCGCTTCTGTGCCTGGCTGTCCTCGTTGTGTACCACTTCCGCCGCCGCAAGACTACGCAGCAGCCAAGCACTGAGGTGGCTCACATTTCGAGCACTAACCAGCCGGGCCCTGCACAGACTGTACCTCCTCCACAGCAGCCGATGTTTGGCGGCAGAGACTACGCGGGCGCGGCTGGCTACGACCGCGCCTCGCTGCCGATGCCGCCTGCTTTCCCTGGCAATGGTGTAGCGCCCCTCGGTCACGTGTCCAACACGTACGTCCCTGCTCCGACAGGCTATGGCTATCAGCCATACCCACCGCAGCTTGGCTACCCATTGGCGACCACGCAGGCCACGGATGGTGTTTACGTGGGAGGGGCCACGTACTATGCACGCGCGCGGGCGGCAGAAGACACCGCGGCTGCTTTCTCCGCGTCGAGCAGCGGCTACCCCCACCCGGAGAAGGAGGCGTCGTGATCCATCTTCGAGCTACTGCCGACGCTTATAGAACGCATGTCGCCATGGCTGCTCGTGTGTCTGTGGTTTCCGCCACTGGATGAGTGTTGCAGTGCGGTGACTCAGTCCTCGCTTCTGGGCCTTCTCCAGCCTACTGTCGCTAAGCAACGAATGGCAATATCCGAGGTCTGGCCGCAGGTGAAGGCTTCAAAGAGCTGTGCCCATTCCTGTGCTTCTTCGCTTGATGGCATATGTGTTGCTCGCCCTTTTTTGTGGCTTTTCGGTGTGTTGTTGACTCCTACGCACCCCCTTCCCTCTCTACGTTTGGGTTCGTCGCGATTTGTATACTTACTCCGCTGAGCGGGTTCGTTTTGTCCCGCCTCCCGCATGTGCCTCTCCTTTCCCTCTCCTCCTTTCTGTGTGTGGGTGTTTTGCTTCCCGTTTTCGCTTTTGCTTTATATCTTCGGCACTGTCCCGGCCCCTGCGTCTCTCTCTCTCTTCCGTCTTCTCCTTCATCCGCGCACGTGCGCACATACACATGGGTGCCAGTCAGCCGGCACGTGCATCTGAGCATATGCTGATCATACTTCCTTTCATCTGTCTTGTTCCTGTCAGCTACTCATCTCTTTTGGTGGTCAAGTGCGAGGACTCCGCATGTGCGCATGCAGCATCCGTTTTTCTCTGCCTTTCTCCCTCCGTATCTTGAGCCCTTGCCTGTCCCCCGTGCCTCTCTCTCGTTGCGTGCGCTCTTTTGTTTTCGCGATTCCGCCCTCTGCCATTCCCCCACCTCGCCCGATCCTCTACCGCACACCGCACTCCCCGTGCTTCCCCTTCACCTTCCTCGCTGAGCAGCGCCCCTCTTTCCACCTTTCATGCCTCGCCCTCCCTCCTCTACCAGATGCAAAGGGATCTGAGTGCTCTGTGCATGCCCTCTCCCTTTCTCGGCTGAGTGTTCTCTGGCTTCAAACGCTGCCCACAGTCACCTCATCGCTACACTCTCTTGTTCATCTCAAGCTTCTCCGTGTCCTCTCTTCGACTCTGCGGAAGGATGCCTGTTGTGAAGGGCCCTGCAGATTCCTTGAGGATGGAAGGCTTGTGCTATACTTCCTCTGTTGACAGCGCTGGATATGACGGGCACGACAACGCAGCAGCAGCAGCAGCGGAAGTCTCGCAGTGCATCAGCTGTGACAGGAAGGCATTCGGCTCAGACGCTTTTTCCGCCTCTGTCGTGCTTTTCGCCCCCTCCCCTCTCTCCCTCCCTCATGTGCTGCAGAGTCTGTGCCTTTTTTTGTCTTGGAAGCTTGGACAGGAATGAAGGAGAGATGACCGGAAAACGGATATGATGATGAGATGTGAGCGGGCATGCTCTCCGCCGCTCCAACGGCACGCATCGCCAGCCATGCGTCTTCTGCTTACCGCATTTTGTTCTTCTACTCCTTTCATGCCTCGAGGGATCGGCCCATCGCACGCTTTGGATTCTCCCCCGCCAACCCCTTTGATTGCCCACCATGGCAGGGATCGTTGGGTGACGGAAAAGGCGGATGCCTAGGTCTACTTACTCGCGGGTAGTCTTGCCCGATGGTGCCTTGAAGGCAACGGAAGGCTCACGGAGTGCTCTGCCAGCGTTAGCGGTATGGAGAGCGCGAGCGGAGGGATACGGTGTCGGTATAGTGCTCCAGGGAGATAGGAAACTCGCCAGTTGGGATCAGTTGGGCGCATGCATCGGAATACATCGTGCTTATATCTTAGCACCATCCTCTCTCCTCCTCCTATCCGTACGCGTGTACAGTGAGCAAGCATCCCCCCGCACGCATGCAGGTCGCTGGCCCGCACGACCAACTCGTTGAACGACCCTTGTGTGCGCGACTGGCTCTCTCTCTTCGTGAAACTTGTTGAGGGAGCAAAGCAGGGGAAAATGCGAAAACATCTGGTCTCTTTCTCTGCCTCCTGCCCTGCACATGGCTCTCCTCCGCTTCTTCCACTTCTTTTTCGCTGTGTGTTCGAATGCGTGTCTCCGAAACCGACCGGATGATTCGATGCAGCGGTAACGGAAATGAGACGCGTTGTTTTGTTCAGCACAGACGCGGCGTGCGAGGTTGCGTGAAGCTGTGCGTGCATCGCAGAGGCGCACTGCGCGAGGAGGCTGATCTGTCGTACGCTCGCTGAGCTCTACTAGCGCCCCTCTCCTTTCCGCCTCTCTTAATTTCTGTAGCGCACACCTATACATGTTCTTTCTTTTTCCTTCGCTGCGCGGGGGCCCATCTCGGTTTCCGCCACCGTACCCGCTACCACTTCTTGAGTCACCCACCTCCTCACCTCCCTGCTTCCTCCTCCTCCACGGCGCATGTGTCGTCTGTCTGGCAACCCCCTCTCAACCCTTTTCTTCAGAAGACCTGAACGCTGCTGTGCGCTGCGCTGCCACTCCTTTGCAACGATTGCAACTGCAGCAGGCTCGGCTCGCACCGCAAAGAGAAAGGCGTTGCTGCTTGGTGGTCCATCGCGGCAGCACCCCTTCTTTTCTGCTGCTCGAGCTTATGTCTAGCACCACATCATTCGCACCCGGATGCTCCGTGGAAGCAGCTGAGCGAGCTGTGCACCGATGCCGGGGCCTCAGCCGTTTTTCAAATAGAGCCCCGGTCCTTCGTAAGTGCCGCACTGTTGCCCCCCTCTCCTCTCCCCGGCGCGCGCTGGAGGCTGCCGTGGGAAAGCGATCCGGAGCAGCCTGCCGAAGCGCGGAGCAAGAAGCCGAGCCGCGGCAAGTGACGCAGCAGCAGCAGGTGCTCAGGCTCTCTGTGCCTGACTCCTGACCCATGTATCGTTGCGTTTCCGATGAAGGCCTATCGACATTATGGGAGGCGGTCAAGAGCAAGCCACCTGCTCCGCGTTTAGACTGGGGACGGCACGAGCGGCTGCACATGCGGGAGTGGCCACGCGCCTACAGTGGACTCACCGGCTTTGCCCGCACTATCCGCGCGAAGGGCGCCCTAACCCTCGAGTGCAACCGTCATGCCGCGGCGCGGCTGTAGGAGGAGCTGGCGGGCGTCTGCAAGGGCGCTGCCAACTACCACGCCGACTACGGTAACAGCGACGATGGCGAGTGACATGGCACATCGACTCACTACTACTATCATGAGGTGGCACCGTGGTACGACCAGGAAGACAGGCGCGAAGGTGTTTTCCTTTTCTTTGCGGACAATGGCTACGACAGCTCCGATGAAGATGAAGGGGACGAGCGCGAGATGTTCTTTGGCGAGCGTAGACCGCCAACCGTGATGAGAACGGGCGGCGGCAGTCATGGTGTTGGTGGTGGCTGTGCTCCGCGCTACGTAGATGCTGCCGTGATGCAGCGAATGGCCGAGCTGACGCAAGAGACAGTTCAGCTGCGTGGCGAGGTAGCACGGCTGCGAGAGGAACAGAAGCTTCAACGGTGATGAGAAGAGGGGGAGATGCGGGTGCTCCATGGTCAGAGTCGGGGAATCGATTTGAGCGCCGAATGGCGGGTGCGTCTCGACTGCACGGCGCATGACGTCGCCGGCTAGCAAGGTCGCATGTTTGAGAGAGAAGGCGCGGCACGATCTCTGCGCGGCTCTGTCTCCGTGTCTGATCGTTTCCAGTACGCCATTCCTTCTTTTGCCGGTATGTGTGTGTTTGCTCTTTGATTCCCTCGCTTGCGGCTCCCTCGCTGTCCCACTCTGGTTTGCACAGCGGTGGGGCGCGCACTCCCATGCGCTCGTCTGTGTGCACCGTATGACGCGAGTGTGCAGCCCTCTCCCCTTGATCACTGCTTTCGTGTACCTTGCTCTTTCCTTTCAGGCGCTGCTGCACACCTGTCAGCTCTCTTCCTGTTTACTTGAAAGAGGTGAGACAGCAGCGAGGCAGCTGTCTTCGTGCAACGTGATGTGCCACTGACGCGAGCGTGTGTGGTCACCGTGCGTACGAGCACCACAGTAGCACCGACGAACGACAGATTGACCTGACTCTGGGAACGCTACTACAAACGCCGTCCCTCTCTCCTCCTTGTGGACGAGGAGGGCAGGACGCGGCAGCGCACGGGTTTTCTGAGAGCCCAGTCCGCTGTGGTGCCGTCGATCTCATTCCTGGCGGCTGCTGTGCCGACTCTCACGCACACGGAGGGAAAAGGTTGTGTAGAGGCACTTTGCAGGTGAGCACCACCTGGTGCAAACTCATGCCGACACCCTTGTCGCCATGCTCTGCTCTGCATGCGCCCGAATGCCCTTCACCTCTTTCTCCTCACGCTCGTGTTTCCCCGCATCATGGACTTGTGGCGCGCTGGACATCTGGATCTGCTCCCCATCCTCCCCGTCCTCCACTGCCTCTCTTGCATCTCCTAGAGCTCTTCGAGCAGTGCATTGAAAGGGAACACACCTCCTGCAGCTACTCCTCTTAGTCACCGCGAGCTTTTACATACCCTCACACCTCCATATTGCCCAGCCACATCACTCAGCATTCGCGCAGATGGGATCGACATGGACCGTGACTTTCACCGTAACTGGTGCAAAGCTCTTTGGCATTGTTTTCGGCATTCTACTTTTAATCGGTCTCATCGTTGGCATCATTTTCCTCATCCTGTGGCGCAAGCAAGTCGCGCGTAAACGGCGCCTCGCTTCGAATGCACAGACTGAGGATGTTCAGTACGGTGATTCGGTCCCTCCCGCTGGAGGCCCTTATGGAGGACAGCCAATGGCTCAGGGCGGGCCGGTGGCATATCAAGGGCCCGTCACTTATGCGGGTCCATCTGGTGTACCACCGACAAATCCCGGAGGGGCGCCAAATACCTACGCTTGACATCATCTCTTGCAGTAATCACCGCCGTACCCAGGTGTAGTGTTGGAGCAACAACAGCAGCCGGGCAGTGCCACTGATGCATCGGCTGTGTATGGCACGGCGCCCCACTAGGTGCAGCCGAGCAAACAGCAGACGGGGAGTACGAGACCTGTGGCACCTCCGCGAGCATGGGTAGCGTAGTAGTCCGTGCTGCGTCGGCGATATCGCTCGGTCTTTCGGAGCCACTCCGCCTGATGGGCCCCGTGGTTACTGTACTGTTGTCTGGTTTTTGTTTCATCCTACCGCGTTTGTCTGTCAGCGTCTGTGGTGGTGATGCCGATGAGCAACACCCATCATGTATTTGTCAGTCTAATTGTGCGCGATGCTTTAGTTGCCTCTTGTTTCGCTGCGACATACCGCCACACCCCCTCCTCCTCTATTGCTCTCTCCTCACAGGCCATGGGTGTGTTGTGTGCCTCGGCTCTGCAAGCTGGAGGCGGCGTATCGCCCTCTATCCATCCCCTTCACGCCATTCTTCTTGCATACGTCATGCTAACTTTAGTTTCAACTCAGCAATCTTCTACGGTAATTTCTCTTCCTTCCGATGCTCCTTTGTTTGCTCATAATTCGTTGCTTTTCTATCTTCATCCTATCTCACCCTTTCTTTCTCTTGTGCTGAGTCTCTCTTCGCGCTGCGCGTGTCGGTGTCCACTTCCCTCCTTGCTGTTTTGTTGTAGATCCCCATGCTCTAACTCTCCCTGGTGATAGTGCCCGTCGCCTCACGGTAGCGCCAGGGCCTAGTGCCCAGCGTGCGGGGACGCCAAGGGCCTGCAGCCCGCCCTGGAAGGGGGGTGGTGCGGCTGCGGACTCTCGATGTCGGCGGACAGGCCTGGGCTGGCGCTGCGCGGAGGAGGCCTGCAGTCATGAGCGCGTTTGCACCAGCTCACCACGAATCGTGTCGGCGATCAAACGAGTAGGCGCATCCCACCTGCTGTGTTTCTGCTTTTGCTGCGTTGCGGCGGTGTTGGGTGGGCCCGCTCCTGGGCATCGCCGTGGTGCAGCAGAGGTAGGTGAACGGTGGCCGTGTGTGTCTACTGGCTGACTTGTTCGTGGTACAATGCCACGTTGAAGAAAAAATGTCGAGTGGAAGCAATATCCTTGCTCCACCCGTCAGTGTTACTTCTCGGTTCCAGTCGTTTTGAAAACGAGCCCGAATGACCTTATGGTCCCTTCTCTCGTTATTTCCACTGTCCGTGTCTCCATATTAAGTCCCGCCCACCCGACCCCCCCCTGCGCCTTCGCCCCCTCCCTCGTCACGCCTCCGCCCGGTGGGACAGGAAGCTGGAAGAACGGATGGCACCGCGCTCTCGTCGATATACAGACACAGCGCGTACGCGTATCTATGCTTTTGCAGAAAAGAAGCGTTGTACTCCCTCCGGCGCGGCCTCGGTGTAAGCGGCACGATCGCACACATGTCAGAAGCCGGATCGATTGAGATGAATGTGCGGACTCCCCAACGGCTTCCGTGTAACTCTCTCCCTTCCTTCACCTCTCTCTCTCTCACGCTGGAAACTGAACGGAAGTATTCGCGCATACAATGGCGGCGACGTCCTGGTTCTCTAGGGGGCGCGCCGTGCGCCGTTGAACCGCAGCCACGCGTCTACCGGGCGCTCCCTGCACGTCATTGCTTATTCTTTGGGTACGTGCTGCGCGGTAGGCGTGCCTACACGGACATGGCTGCACCGCACGCCTTGACGCAGGCGGGGCCGCGGCCATGAGTCCTGTGGCAGCGGGTGCGTCGAGCGGAAGGGGCCCGCGGATAGGCATGCGCCTGCTCGCGAGGAGACCACGTAGCCTGCCGCTCCGAAGGGGCACCGGAGGGCAACCGCAGGCGCCCGACGGCGGAAGCCCGTGCAGCGCGAGCGATCCGCGAATCTCGCGCGGCATATCGGGCACAGCGCCGGGACGGACGCCCTCGGTAGGCAAAGCAGGGCGGGCGGAGGCTCTGGCGGGTGCGGGGTACCACAATGCTAGCGGAGACGTGGGCAGCACACCATCTGCGCTCCGCGTTGTCACTGCGGGTCACCCGCCGTTGCAGGAATCCGAAGCACCAGCCGGGTGCCCGTGCGGGACTGCACGAGCACCGTCTCCTGTCGTCTTGTAAGCTGGGCAGCCGCGTCCTTCTGGTGTGGGACGACTGCCGCCAAGGAGCTGTTGTCTCAGTGTGTCGCATCGCGATCGCGGTTTTGATAGATGTCGCTCTTGCGTCTGAGGCTGGCGGCCAGATCGGTAATCTGTGCAGCTGGCTTTGGCTCTTGTGGCATTGCTGATTCGCCAAGGTTGTGGGTGTGCTTTATCCAGAATGGCTACAGGCAAACTGAAATTTGGCGCGTGCTACCACCGCGCACGAGGGGGGAGGTGTGTACGTGAAGAGCTGTGAGTTGTGTCGATGCCTGTACACCCGAATGAGAGCTGCCGAAGTGCTGTGACGACACTGTGGTCCGGCCTGTGCACCTCTCGCCTCAAATATGCAAGGTGGCGACCTGGGGTGACTGCAGAATGACACAAGCGGGCGCGGCGCAACTGCTTGTATGGGGTCGAGTGGACAGGAGATCGGCCTCTTCGAGTAGAGCTCGATTGTCTGCGTTTTTGGGGGTGGCCACTGCGACGGCTGCTACTCTGGCGTGAAGGTCCACACAGGCTTCCTGCAGTTTCCAACCAGCACTCTCCGACCACGCGGCGGCACCGTGGAGCAACGCTGTCTCCAGCCGTGCCATGGAGTAGCGGAGGAGATCCGTGGACGGGTCGCATTCGTGCGGGCACACTGCCCTCAGCATGGCACGCCGGGTTTTACCCACTTTGACAACCGCTGCAGCCTGTGGGCCAATGCGGCGCGTGGGCTGGGTGTCCACGCGAAGGCGGGGTTGGCGATGCTCTTCTAGGTGCGTGCTTGCAGCAGAGAGCTGCTGCTGCTTGCAGTGCGGCGCACCGGCGAGTTTGCGCCTACTGTTGGGGTCGCTCAGCTGTAAGAACTTTTCCACCCCTCAGAGGGCGAATCGCAGTGTGGTGTGATGAGCACAGAAGGCGTGGTGCCGTGCCGGCATCCGGTTGCGCTGCACGATCGGGGGTCCACCACCCTGATGAGGCGAAGAGGGTCCAGGAGGGATGGTTGTGTGACTGGGCATGCAAGCCTTGCAATCTTCGACTTGTTCTTGTGGGCGCGAACACAGAGGGCGGGGCGATGGTCTGGGAGAGCGATGATGCGGCGAGTGTGGTGCGGGCCGCGTTTGGGCCTCTGAGGGGCCGTGATGTTCGCAGCCGCGTGTGCCGGTGTAGGGCCGACAAATGCCGCGGCGGTCTTGGTACCTTGCTGGCGCGGCACTGGCTTGTTGGGGGAGCAGCCCCAGGGGGGGGGGTCTACAGCGGAGCGAGGTGAAGATGGAGGCCGTACGGGTGCTGCTGGAGCGTGTATCGCAGAACGGTCGCGCAGTCGTCGCGAGGCGATTCGCTGAAGGGGCTTTTTCGCCGGGCGCTGGTCAGCGCCACAGGGCGGGGCGGAGTGAGGGCGCAGCAGGATTGCATCCATCCCTCGAGGCTGGCTCTTTGATAAGCATGCCCGAGAGAGGGCGGCGTGCAGGGTACCCTCTAGAGAGCCGCGTCAGTTTTGGCGTCCAGAACGGTTTGCAAGCGGCTTTAACACATGGAGCAGCTTTCCAGTTGGTCTTGACCACAAACCTCGTTATGAATTTCACCTCATGTATGAGAGAGACTTCATGGTTGTGTATGTTGTGGCTTTGACTGCATGGACGATCCGCCTTTCCTCCCCTGGTGTGCTTTAGGGTTGCCGCGCACTCTGCGATCCCCGCTTCCTCGCGACTGTGGCTGGCAGAGCCTTTGCGGGCCGATTTTTCAGCCAGGGCATCAGCCCAGGCGCCCCGCCACAACCCCCTTTTTACCCCAACATCGCCTCGCCGGCTTTCGCGCGATGGCCGGCGCGAGGCTGCCGGACGCCCCCGTGGCCCCCAAAGCCCTCCTCCCGAAGGGGGCACCCGCCCAAAAGCCCCGCGCGGCAAAGCGCCCGCCCGGGAAAGGCGGGGCCGGGGGCCGCGCCCGGCGACAGGCCCACACACCCCAAAACGCGACCCGAAAGGGCGCGCCGGGGCCACCGAAGCAAAGCCCCACACCCGAGAACGGGGGGCTTGGGGCCGAAGCCTATGCGCACACCCCCTCGCCCACAACGACGCCGCCGCCGCGCCTCCTTTCCCTATGCAAAGACGCCGAAAACCAAAGAACAAGCGCCTCACAGACCCGTTGGGGTGCAATGCGCCTTTTTCTGAGCACAGACTTGCGCGAGCATTCGCTAAGGAGCCGGGCTGAGCACCGCCCGGCGTCGTTCAGCCCACTCCGATTCCAGAGCACACACCCCGCCCCCTTGGCCCCGCGCCACGCCCAATACCGCCGCAACGCAGCAAAAGCAGAAACACAGCAGGTGGGATGCGCCTACTCGTTTGATCGCCGACACGATTCGTGGTGAGCTGGTGCAAACGCGCTCATGACTGCAGGCCTCCTCCGCGCAGCGCCAGCCCAGGCCTGTCCGCCGACATCGAGAGTCCGCAGCCGTACAACCCGCTGAGCAAGTGCGCCTAAAAGAGGGAAATCCTTTGAACTATGCTTTCCGAAGTCAAAATCATCGTTGTCGTTTAGTAAGAGACTTGCGGAAGTCAAGTGCTGCCTTGCTGTGGAGCCTTGGCGATGTCTTCTGTTCACATGGCGCCTTCTGACGATTGAACAAAATCTCGTGAGACAAGCTGCGGGCGCCCCCCCCCCCACCTGTGCGGGTCCCCGCGGCGAAGGCGGCGGTGAGGGTGTGGCCGATCCCCGCTCGAGGACGAGATTTCAAAGCCCAAATCGAGATAACAACCCGCCCTTCCAACCGCCACGGAAGCGCCCCAGGCCCCGCCCTTTCCCCCAGAGAAGCTCTGCGGGACAGATCACCAACTATCCCCAGGAGTAAATTCACAGGGAGTTGCACACCAGATAGCCAAGGGCTTCATCCTAGGTGGACGGCATCTTCGAGTGTGCGCCTCCGTTTTTCCTGCGCAAATTGGAAATAATCACGAACAGCCACTGAGTTTGCCGAACCAAGCGATGTACCGACAAATTTTCCGTGTTACTAGAGCTTGGGCTGTCAAGCCAAATACAATATGTGTTACCTCTAGGCGGTATGTTTCTTAGAGGCTGAGCTTTTCTTTCCTCCTGTGTTTCGTGAGTATTTTCCGTGCATGTTCACGAGTGCGCAATGTATGTAGCACACGTGAAGGTTCCGTCCTGACCACTTTGCTTCCCGAAAATTGTATATCGAACTGACCAGTAGTCAGCGAGGAGCGCAGCGTCTTGCTTCATTGGCGTGTAAAGACAGTTTTGCGCTTCGCTCGAAGCTTCATCGCCTGATTTTTACGCCTGTACATTGTAAAAAGTAAGTACAGCAGCCGTGCAGATATTCTCGACCCTCGCTGGTAGGACATGCGAGCTGTATATGTGTGCTCAGATTTGCACAGCGGAAAATTTACAGGACTGTCTTGACTCTATGCGCCTTCCCATGTGATAGAAATGCTGCTATACAAGCTTCCGAGCAAGTTGCACCCCAATAAGGTTACGAGCACGCCAGAAATGCGCTTTTCAGCGCACAGTGGGAATATTTGGTGTAGCTCGCCGCTTTTATTGCAGTGAGACCAAACTTTCGAATGCGCTACAATCGCATCAACACAAGCTCCATAGCTATGCGTTCCTATCGCTCGGTTATGCATTAGGGCTGGCAACTTCTTGACACTGCTTTTGTAGTATTCGGATGAAGCGACGCAGTGTACTGCCTCCATGCGCTGTTTTTGCCACGAGTTGCATATTTTTCCTTGTCTTCCTCGTAAGTCGAAGTGTATTCGGCATTTTGTTTTTCGCCTTTTCGCGTTGTGTTCTGGTATAAGTTTTCTGGGCGTATTCAAGCTCTATTCGCACCTCTGAAGTGAGGTGGGAAAGGTAGGGATGACTACCTCCTATAGCTCTAAACCAGTTAGTAGTGAGAAATATGTTGCATGGGTTGATGATTGTGTTACGTCCTCAATGTTAAGTTGGCTGACGGAAAGTACGTCTGGCTCGTGTCACTGAAGTCATCAGAGTCTGCCATCGTCTGGCAAATCCCAACAAGAAGGAAAAACACGCTGGCCTCTGCCTCGCAACACATTTTTTTCCTTCTGTCTGTTGTCATCAACCTTGGCTCTCTATTCACAAAATTAAGCAACACTTCCGTCATTATATTTTCTTTTGATCGCTGGCTCCGCTGTTTTATACTTGAAATCCAGCATTTTTTCAGTGTGCTAATGACTGAGTCTCCAGATTACTAGCGTAGCGCCCAGAAAACGTGCTTTTGTACCCTTTTTGTGGAAAAGACGTCGTTTGAAATGTTTTCTGTTCTTTTTGCCGAAAAGTGCCGGGCACTCCGAAAGGAGCAGCACTTCCTTTTCTAATCCATGCGTGCGAGTGTGGGGACTGTGCGGGGTCAATGGACACCAAGAAGAAAATCTCGTCTACAGCGCAGCGTCAGAAAGGAGTTGGGTGGCATTTGCTTCTCCACGCGATCGCACTCCCAGTTAGTGTTCCGCTCGCGTTTTCCAGATTGTACAAAAAGTTTCTTCACCGTTTTTTTTTATGTTGTTTTCACTACAGCTGGTAACTAAGAGGGTCTTCGTCGTATAGAAGCGGCTGATTTTTCTTTTGACCTTTGCTACGTTCACTTTTTTCTCTCCGGTCGACCGGTTCTTATAGCGTACTCAGGGTTGATGAATTCGAAATCACAGAATAGTTTTTCGACTAGCTGCATGATACTGCGCTAGCACGACCTGAACAGAGCGTTTCTAATGTATAACGTGCCTTATTTTTTATTGCTGATGAAGGGAATGGACTAAAGAAGTGATTCTCGTAGCGACCATATGTGTCTTTGATATGCAGCGTTGGTGGGCATGTTCACGAAGCAGCGGGAATGATGTGGCTGGATATTCTCCAAAGAGAGCACTTAATCTGTGCACACTTTTTCCCCTTTACTGTTAAGCGGTTATAAAGCATGAGCATTATGCAGTTTCTGCGGCAGCATGCTTTTTTTTCTTGCTATTCAACTCTGTCGCAAACCGCGTATTTTCAATTTCCCCCCTGGATGCATGTTTGAGTGCTCCACACAAAGGCGTCTCTGAACTAATGCACCTGATGCTCACAAGTGAGACAGTTCTCTCAGGGGTCAGAACTCTTCTAGGTGCCCATTCGACGCAAGCACGTAACTTAGCTGAGACTCACGCGAACCAGGGGTTTTCCATAGATAGAAGACTCTTTACCATAGCTGCTAGCAAACGTGGGGCAATTTCTTGAACGGGAAAGGGAGGAACGAGCTGAATCGCTGCTTTCACAGATTCTGTTTCAGGCGGCATCATTTTTATTTTTTTTTTGGCCTTACTCCACCTGATTCTGCCTGGACTGATTCACTATAAGAGGGATTGATGTGGTTTCTTCGTGCAAAATCAATGCTTTCATGCATGAGCGCCTACGCATTACGGTTGCCCCCTCAATTTGGTTACAAAAGTAATAACTAGTGTAACCCTGATGACGGAGGTCGCCTCAGTACGTGGTATCTCAGGGTCTAGTATTCCCATATTGTGTGGGAAGAGGCCCGGCAGCCCCCTATCCCTGCGAGTGCCGAATCGCTTCTGGTGGTGAAACGGTCAAACACCCACGGGGTAAGGGAGGGTGAAAGCGATACATCGCTACTGATATCGGGGGCCGTTTCCTGGATTGCGTCACACCGAAGCGACTTTTGACAGTGCATAGACTTGCACCATCCACAAGATGAGCAGAGTGCCAGCGTGACTTGAACGCACATATAACCCGACCTTCATTGCCTGCTGGTGTGGGGAGCCTGCGCCACCGCGAAGGATGCACCAGGTGGCGAGCTTCAAGGTGCCTATGCGCAGAGTGCGTGGTAGAGGCCGTGCTGAGGTAACTGGATCGCATTGATCTACCGCGTTTTTACGGCTGCCTCGCACAAGCTGATGGGGCCTGTGAAAGGCCTGGTAGACTGGAGCTGAAGTCATGTTCTAGGGCAGAGAATGGGCACAAGGAAGGAGAAAGAAAACAGAGGCGAGATGTACATTGCATCACAGTTTTTGGAGAAGAGAGAGGAGTGGGAGATGCAGGCGTCAAAGGAGTTTCTCCTTTGCATACATACCTTTGTGTCCATGTCTAATGCGCTTTGGTGTCGAGACTTGATCCGCTTCTGTTTCTGTTTTCTGAGCATGCGCATGTGTACAAAACCGTCGTTCATCTTTTTTTTTTCATATCTGAACGCCTTTTCGATCCCCCACCCCTTCGTTCTTGTGTTCCTGTTCTGCATAGAAATGCCTTTTTGCCTGCTGTCTTGGTGTTTCACTTTACTTCTTCTCCGTATTGTTTCAAAGCTTTGCTTCCCCGTCCACACAGCTAAGGCAGCTTCTTTTTCTGGACGGTTCTTCTTCATCTTGTTTCACTACTTTCTCCTCCTCTGTGTTTGTGTCGGCTCGTTTTCTCGACATACGGCGATGCAGTTTTATCATCTCTTGTTTCAGTTCTCATCTTTGATGGGTAGCGTCTGGGCCTGTGTGTGCCAGCCTGGTCTTTTTTCGAACTATTCTCCCATTATTCACTATCTTCCTGTGCTGTTTGGCTTTGCAGTATATATATATATATATGTGTGTGTGTGTGTATGTGTGTGTCTCTGCTCTCCTTTTCTCTGTTTCTATTCTTTGAAACTTTGCCTGTTTTTATCCCAGCGGATCAGCGAGTGTAGCCGTGTGTGGGTGTGTGCCGATCTGTGCTAGCTGATTCGGTTGTCCGAAATGGAAGTGACAAGCAAGAGAAACATAGCAACTGATTCGGTGATCAGCGAAAGCAGAGTAGCGCCAAGAGCTGTTCTTTGAGGCGCTGGCCCTCATGGTCATACAAACGTGCACCTACATGTACATGCCGCATGAGAGGTGCTTGGCTCATGCGGGCGCTCGCTGATGGCAGTATGTGGGGAGTTGCGGGACTGCGCTGTGACGTGGAAATGGTGCCACAGGGACCTCCTCCAATCTCATAACCCCTCGCTGCTGCTGCCCTTCGTACCCCGTAGCCTCACGACTTCCGTGAATTTAAAGGAGTGGTGGGATAACTGCATGGCAGGTGGGTGACGAGTGACATGATTTTTGCACATAGCGGCCTCTTTTCGGCGGTCTGCAGCGCGCACTATGAATCAGTTCCCTCGGTACACATGCGCCAGGATTATCCCTACTTTCGACTGAGTGTCTGCATCTCTCCATATGTTTCTCTTTGCATTTATTGGTGCCTCTCCTCTGCCCACGCCCTTCTCTCTCCTTTGTTCTCTTCATGCCTTCCCCCCCTTCTCGCCTCCCTCGGACATGGTCGGCCCATACGACACAATGTACCATCGCATGCACACGTAAAAACGTGTGCCCTCGTCATGGCTTGACAAGCTTGCCCTGTCATAGTCATCAGTCAAGCACACCCAAATAGTTCCCCTCCCCTCACCTGACAACACGCACACCAAGAAAGCATCTCTCCTTCCCTCCTCCCTATCTCATCTCCCACCTTTTTACCATTGTGGCGTACTCAGTCGATCACCTCGCTGAGAGTGCAAGAGCATCCGCTAGCACAAAGCCATCCCGCACAGCTACAGGAAGGATTGCTTTAACGAAGCAATACAGAAAGTAGAGCAGGAGGCATTATCGGGGAGACGGGGGGACGCGCGCGCATGCCGCTTGATCCCTCCTCCGACATACTCTCGCTACCCCGCGTGCCAGCACTCCTCTCACGAGGTGTAAGACGCGTGCGAGTCGCCGACAACCTCCAACCTCACTCTTACCTTCATAAACACACAGACACTCATATCGCGTGTACCGTCTTGATTGAGGTCAAGTAGATAGCCGCCGTGATTCTCTTTTAGTGCTCTTCTTTCCCTCCATTCCTCCAGATCGGAAAGGAAAAAAAGAAAGGACGACGAAAAGCGGGCCAGGCACTCACACACGCACACACATCTTCATACGGAAAGAAGGGAAGTTGAAGGTGTACAAGAGGCGGTGTTGTATGGGGTAGTCCATTTTTTTCTTTTTACCATTTTCTGTAGCTGCTTATTATTATTATTTTTTAGTCTGTGCCTGTCTCTGTGTGCCTTTTTGTGATTGCCTGTAGTACATCGCCCTTGCGGGTGACACTGACCAGGTCACTTTACGCCCCACCCTTCCTCTTTTTTTTTTCAAAAGTGTGGGGAAATAGCCGTTCCTCTTTACCTTTCCTCACCTTTGTCTTCATTCGTCTGTGTGTGCGTGTTTGTCTTTTCCCAGTCTTCTCTCTTTGCCCTTGGAGTGTGCTCTCTTTTTCATTTCGCCCTCTTCTGTTTCCGACTGTGTGTACAATCATCTTCTCTACCCCGCTATTTGGATTCTCTTCTCTTTACCCCTCCCCTCTCTCTGCTTTTTTTTGTTTTCGTCTCTTGCCGTGCGCTTGCCCGTGTTTTTGTATATATATACTGGGAACAGTTTGCTGTCTCCATTGTCTTGGTTTGCGTTGTGGTGCGGGCTCCTCTCTTTCACATCTTTCAAACGACCTTCTGCTACTCGGCGCTTTCTCGCCCTGCCTCACTTTCTTTCTCGCCATCTCTCTCGTGTCTCTCATCTTCTCTTGTTTTACCCCTCTTACGCTCTCTTCTGCCTGATTCTGCTTTTTTTACGCCCCCTTTTCCCCAACGTCGCATTCACGGGTATTTGTGCACAGACTCGCTCTCGCTTTCCTTTCGTCTCCTGTAGGCTACGCTCGCCTTCCTCCGCTTCTCTTCCCCCTTTTCTCACGACTCTACCTATCTCCCTTTGTGTTGCTCCGCAGTAGCTGCCGCTGCTGCTCTTTTTATTTGCTGTTGTTTCTTGTTTGTAATCCGAGTCTTTGGACGTGTACACGCCTTCTTGTCGGATTTGCTGTCTGCCCCCTGCTTTGCCGTTCCCTTTTCCCCGTACCTTTTTTTTCTTCACTCTCTCTTTCTTGTGCGCGCGCACGCACGCACGCATACGGCAGCAAAGAAGGCTATAGCCACGAGAGAAGACAGAGAGGGATTCACACGTGCCTAGAGTGCCTGTGCGAAATAAAATCAAGCGTGTGTGTGTGCATGTGGATAAAGACGGGCGAGCGAACAGCGTGTGCGCGCACACAGACAGACAAACCGATAGAGAAGCAAGCGCATGAAGCAAGGCCCCTCCCTTGTCCCATTCGTTTGTGCTTTTCAGCGTGCGAGTGTGTGTGTGTGTCTTTGCCTTTTTTTTATTCGTGCACACACCCCCATCCAAACCCCGTTACATATCTGTTTTTCCTTTTATGTCATTTGGTTCTCCTCGATTGCAATAGTCGTACATATTTTTAGTGATAGATGCAGTCTTACTGGGCGCTCTCTCCCTGTGTGCTGTGTTTCTCCCTTTAAGTTGTTGTCGCTGACAATTCCCCATTCTTTGTGTTTTTCTTTATTTGTTGACTTTTTTTTCGGTGCACTGAGGGTGCACTCTTGGGTATCAGAAGTCGTCGTCGTCTGCCTCTTTCCGGCACCACTGTGTTCTTCTCTTACCTATCCTCGCTGTTTTCTCTTTTCATTTGCGAGTTGCGGTTAGGTGTCGTCTGTCTCTTTTAGTTTCGTTTTCCTTTGCTTCCATTTTGGTTCGCAGTCACGTGTCGTCTGGATTTTTTTTGTTTCTTGCTGCCTTTCCGGCACTTTAGTCTTCCCCCTCCTCCAAATTCAGCCCCCCTCTCCTCTTTGGTTTGCTTTCTGTTGGTTCTGCATGCTACTGTTCTCCCGCCGTCCTCTTCTCCCTACTCATCGTGTATGCCCCTTCCGCGCCTACCCCCTCTTTTTTTTCGCTAGGCGTATTGCTCCTTCGCCCTTCTGTGTAGTTTTTCTCTTTGGCGGACGAGTTACGTGCGCCTTTTTTTTTCTGACGTCCACTCTTACACGCTGCTTTCCCTTTTCCTACCCCCTTTTTGTTCTATCTGTGGTCTGTTTGGAAAGGTAGAGAAGGCGAGGACAAGGGCGAGGCAGCGCGCAGAGATACGTACATACACGCATACGTGTGATCACTGCGAGCTCAAACAAGCGACCAGGGCACCATGATGGCAAGTGGTGACTACATCTACGCCAATGACCTCGATGATGGGGGCCTGATGGGCGCAACGGTGCGGCGTCATGAGCACAGCAGCTCCCTTTTTGTGGGTGTCACGCACGACAGTGCCGGGGAGTCGCAGTCACAGTACGACTACCTGGATGAGTCCCTGGTGGGGAGCTACGACAGAGGAGGCGATGGAGTACTGACAGCGCTGGAGCTTGAGGACTTTGCCGGGGCCGATGGCAGCAATTTGGCAAGCGTATTATCGGAGAGCAACTCTGTCTTTGACATCGGCGCTGAGGAGGCCAACATGCAGACACAGACACCGAGTGTGGCGAGCCGGTCCGTGAGCGGTGCTGACTTTGACACGCTGCCCATCACACCCATGGCTAAGCAGCCCATCGAGGAGCCACATGCAGCGTCGGCGTCGGTACCCAGACCTGCAGCGCCGAACTCAGCCGTCTCAGCGCACCACCTCAACCTCAGAATCAACACGGTGACAGACCTTAAGCGTCCTTCAACACCGGATAAGTATTTTGAGATTTTCGGAGGTGCCTCGGGCCTGGCGGCGGGGCACAACAACACAGTCAACTACAGCGCTAACACCAGCAGCGGCGATGCTCACCACCGAAGCGCGAAGGGCACGAGCAACCACCGTGCCACAAACGCAACTGTGACGGCTGCCGGCAAAGGGGCAGCGGCGGCTGGCCATACATCAAAGCTTTTCACGTTGCATCCCGGAACAGCCGCTGCTGGTGTGTCAACATGTCCTTCAGCGCCATCTGCGCCGCCCCCGTTGCACCCCTACCCCTCAGTCTCACAGCCACACAACGATAGCGAGGGGTTCAGTTTTGGCATCGACACCTTCTTACACGGCAACCAGCTTGGGTTTGGTCGTCAGCCATCCTTCAAACGGCTCACACCGGCCGTACAGGGCGAGTTGAAGAAGCCCTACTTTCTCTTGCACTTTGAGGATGGCGACGCGAACACCACTGCTGCTGCCGCGGCGGCGAAAGGGCATCCTGGGGCGAGTGCGTCCAGCACGAGCCTGCGCGCCGCTCCTGCTGCGGACCGGAATGCAGAAGAGTTCAATACGTGGCTCGAGGCACTGGAGCCGAAGGCGGCGGGGTTGTTGACATCTGCGCGTGGCGGCCCCTGCACGACGCACGCGGGCTCTGCAATTGGGGAGAACTTCAAGCGAGAGGTGGATGTCTTCATGAAGAATCTGCTTGGTGACTACGATATGTTCGCCGGCGCCACGGCCACGGCACCGGTGAACAACTCATCTGTCTCGGGTGTCTCTCAGTTGTTGGTAGGAGGCAGCGGGCCCCTGAGCAGGCGGCGAGGCAGCGGCCCGCCTTGCCCCGCAGATTACCAACCATCAGACCTCGACGCGTTTCTGGGCGATGCGCGCACCCTCACCCCTCCTCTGCGATCCCCTACCCTGGCGGTGGGGCAGGCGAAGCAACGGCCTAGGCAATCAGGTGCCGTTGGTGCTCACACCTCGCTCGTAGGTTCACCGACACTGAAGACGACAGTGCCAACGACGATGACTGCCGGCAGCCCGTTCAGCGGTGAAGGGGGGAAGGGCAGCACCGGCGCTTACCCAAGGTCCAGCGCTACCGCCTCGGCATCACCGCAACCACCGACCCGGGGCCATGCGACAAAATGCCGTCGGCACGTCTGGAGCACCTCCCTAGGGCCCAACAAAAGCACATCGGCGGCCGCCGTGAACGGCGAAGTTGTGCCGGATCCCACCTCTGCAGCGGCTACCGAGGCTCTGTCAACGACGAATTTCGCCAAGGCCGCCGCGAAACCGGCCAATGGGCAGCCAGCGCAGCGTTCCTGTGTGACAGCCGCATCGCAGACGGTGGCAGCCATAACTTGCGTGCAATCATACGCCTCGACAGGGGCGACTCGCGCCTCTGTCGCGGGGGCTGCCAAGCCAGCGACCGGTAAGGCGACCAACGCCTCTGCAAAGCCCGATGGCAGCGTTGGCGATGTTGCGCGGGCGCGTGACCCGGCAACCCCTAGCACTGCGACGCCGTACCCTTACATGGATGAAGATCTCTTGGCGGGTGGCTACATGACAGGGCCGCCGCAGCTCATCCGCTCTCCAGTAGAGAGCAGCCCCACCGTACTGCCCGCGGCCCGCGTCGCAGTGGAGGCCCCATTCACCAACAGCAAGGAGAGAGGGGAGCGCAGTGACAGCAACACGAGTGACGCCGTCGCCCTGGCTGCGCGTGGTTGCCGCTCCTCGCTGTTGGACGGGCACATCAGCGCGTCGCAGCAGCGACTCTCGCTGCTCCAGCAGAAGCTGCGCCCGTCTCGGCACAACCGTACACGCGGGGATGGTGACAGCAAAACCACCTCAGACTCCGACGGTCCAGGCATGACAGCATCAGAGGCACTACAGCGAGCGCCGGCTACCAGCAGTCGTGAAGGCTCACGAGAGTCTCCGATACCAGCTTGGAACGATCCGTACGGTCGCGCCGCGACTTCCCTGCCTTCGGAGTTGGTTACTGCGGTGTCCAGCAAAACGCGATTAGGCAGCCGTAGAAACGGTGACAGCACCCTGGGCGACGTGGGTAAAACATTCCTCTGTTTCGAGGAGGCGGCCGACGAGGACTTGGTGGACAGTGGCGCCACGCGTGCAAACGTGCTGCCACCGCCCGTGTTCCTTGATCAAAACACCAGCGCACAGGAGGGCATGACTGCCAACAGCAGTACCTCCGGCTCTGGCGCCACTAGCAGCCATCTTCACTGCATCTGCAAGAATGGTGGGGCCACGACGCCGGCTGGCTGCAGGCGGCGCTCGTCGCGGGGACCTCTCTCGGAGCCAGTAACGGTGGAGCCCATCGCACTGAAGAAGTGCCTACCTATTCCGCTGCGGCCGTCGTCCCTAAGCCGGCAGGCGTCTGTCAGCCGAACGGACTGTGAGGCGACAACAAGTGGGGAGCACGGCGCGGCAGCGACGCCGCCGCGGCGACGTCTCACAGAGTTCCGCAACGGTGACTACATGCTGCCAGCCTTCTTGCTCAAGTCCCGCGTCTCTGCCACCACTGCCGAGGATTCGCATTTGGAAGCGTTGAAGCAGCAGGACCGCGACCGGCAGACGCAGCAGGCCAACGAGGAGCGGCGGCAGCGCATACAGGCCTTCATGTCAAAGCGAAAGGCCGAAAAGCAGCTGGAGGAGCTGCGGCGCCGCCAGCTGCTGGTGCAGGAGGGGAAGCCGGAGATGTGCCGTGAGATGCAGGAGCAACAGCGCATCCTGGAGGCCACCCCGCACCTGGAGACGTCCGGAACTGTCGGGAGTGGGCTTAACGCCATCAAGGCGGCGAAGCGCGTGAGCAAGTCGTCCCCGCAGCGCGACCGAGCAGTGCGGCAGCCGGTTCCGGCGGCTGGCCTCATTCCCAAGGCGGCAATGGTCGCAACAGTCAGCAGCCCCCACATCGAGGTGGCCGCACCTGCCGTGGCAGACACCCTCTCTCCCGCTGGACGTGGAAAGGGCAACGGTGCGGTAGCCAAAACCAACGTGCGCGCAGTGGTGGTGTTCACGAGCAGCTCCGGCGCTGAGAAAGGCGGTGTGCCTGTGACAGCCAAGGACGACGGCAACGGACGACGGCGCAGCAACGGCAGCATCGCCCCGAGCACGGCCGCGTCGGGGCTATTCGACGAGGGAACGGTGGGGGTTGTGGAGCTGAGTGAGAGCAGCAAGACGCTCAAGGTGCAGCAACCACACGAGCGCACGCGCTTCTTCTTCGTGGACGAGTTTTTGCGCATCAGTGACGCTGAGGCGTCAAAGCAGGTCGAGCGGCCCGTCAGCACGAGGGGCAGCGGCGTCGTGGGTGGGGTGCTGCCGAACGGCGCATTGCCGCGGCGACGCTTGTCGTCGTTAACGCTGACGGAGATGAACCGCAAGTTTCTGGCTGGTGTGAACGTGGCGCTGTTGCTCGCGAGTACCGAGAAGGCGCATCACGCCTCACTAACGGCGATTCGGGAGGTGGTGGAGGGAGTGCTGTCGCACATGCCTCCCCACGGGGAACTCTTTGCCTCCATCGCGTTCGTCGCCGGTGGCAACACGCAGGACCTGTTGCACGACCCCGAACGCGCAGTGCGCTCAACCTTCTCGACATCGCCGCTATTTGGCTCCACACTGGACGATGTCACCTACGTGGCAGTGACGGGAATCGGACACCTTTCAGCGATGGTGACAGAGTCGTACAAGCGGTGCGACCTGGCGGTTCAGCGGCAGCAACCTAGTGCTGGCCTCCTTGTGATGTCGCTGTTGCTGAAGCAGCCGCGCGGCAGCGACGTTTTGCTGTCCTCGTACTTGATCACAGACGCGGGGTGCGACGGCAGCACCTACTTAGCGGCCTTGTGCAAGGCACAGCACACCCCATTTGCGCTTTTCCACTCTGCGCTGGGCGGGCCGACGTTGACGACGGCGCTGATGTCGGTGGACGTCGACGACACGGCGACGGTGGTGCCGCTGCTGAACGTGCAGCACCGACTCGCTAGTGTTACCAATAAGCCGTGCCGCGTGGGAAGTGTTCGACGCTTCTTGGAGCTAGCGCAGCAGAAGCTGCAGAACCGCGTCGAAGACGGGAAGTCCGGCAGGAGGCGGAGCTCCGGCTCCACCATAACGAAGGTGATTTCAGAGCAGCGGCGGAACAGCGTCAGCATCTCTAGTAGCAACAGTGTGAGCGACAGCACCAGCTGTTCACCGTCGTTAAGTGGGCACCGGGGGCGAAAGCAGCACCCTGGGTCCCGAGCACAGCTGCACAAGCGGCTTTTAGAGCAGGTTGCGACGGCGCAGAGCATCCTCAACGACCCCGCAGGCTATCGACCGAAGGCGGTGCGGGAGTCGTCGCAGGTTCGGCGCGCTAGGGCGCTCACGTCGACGGCGCCGGCGTCAACATCTGCTGCGCCGCCACTGTCGGCAGCGACGCCCCCGCGCGCGCAGCGGCGCAGCGCAGACGACGGCGCGATGCCGAATCCGGACCTGGCGGCGCTGCGCAAGCGTTTGTCGACGAGCAAGGCGACAGCCACCGTCGACACGGTACTGCTGCCGTCGCGCGGCACTGGTTCTGCCCTGGCGCGCAAGCACTCCCCGTCATATACCGCCGTGGAGGAACCGCCGATACAGCTCACGCAGCTGCTAGCCACGCGCCGCCGAAGCGATGCGCCGAACGTCGAGTCGGACGCGAGCGCCACGGCAAAGACACCACTGTCACCAGCGACCACGCCTTCCAACCATCAGATTGCGCAGTTCCGTCCACTGCAGCAGAACTCTTCACCACTGGCAGGGCACAGAAGCGCCAGCATGTCGTTGAGTACTGCGTACGTGCGCCGCGGGAACGAAGGCGGGGCCGCGCCACACAGGACATGGTTTATGAACTTCGAGGATCTGGGTGACAGCACCACTGCGTCCGTAGGCAGCAGGCCCGGCGCGGGCACCTTGCTGAAGAAAGGCGAGCGAGGGGTGTCGCAAGATCCACCATTGTCCTCGGCAACGACAATGGCAGCCAAGCCACTTAATGAACGTTGCATCGCGGACGACAGCGAGTTGTGTCAACGCGGCAAACCTGCGTTGGCCGGCGGTGCAGACGGGTCGATGCAACGGCCGATGTGTGCGCCACCGGGTGTGGGGAGCAGGCGTGTGGGTGCAGGTCGGAAAGGGCTGCTCGCGGCTCCTACGCGAATTGGGTCGAATGGACCACAGTGGCCCAGCATAGCCGCCATGGACCCCGGCAACATCCCGGTCGTTCCGTGCGTTGACTCCATCGACTCCTCGCTTGTACACGACGTCTCCGTGGCCGCGCGGCAGAGTTCGACGGCCGACGACGGCAAGAAGGCGCCGATCCCGACGTCGACAAAGGTGCGCACGCTCGTCATCGTTGACCCACGCTGCTGCGAAACGTCGAACGTGACGTACGATAATACAATGGTGATTGCCACCACCGACGATGACTTTGAGGAATACGACGTGGACGAGGTGCGCGAGGTGGCGCCGGCGCAGGAGTCGATTCAAGCGGACCTGCTGACGGAGCTGTGTAAAACACTGCTTCTCGGCGGCAACGCCTCCATTCTCGGCGCTGAGAGTCGTCCGACCGGCGTCTGTGCACAGGTGCTCAAGTCCGTTGTGCACACAATCTTTGCAGACATGAACCGCGATGGGACGCATCGCAGAGGACGTCTCAGCGTCTCAATTGTGAAGGTGAAGGGGGAGTCTGTTGTCGACTTGCTAAAGGACTCCGGCGAAGCGCAGAAGCTCGTCATTGCCATTTCGCCCCTGTTCGGCTCCTGCGTCCACGGTGTCACCTACTCTAATATCACGAACTCGGCCACCTTCAACGCCACGATTGACGCCGCGCTGCTCCGCGCCGCCTCCGACGACAACGGCCGCGACTACGGCTTCCTCTTCTGCTCTCTCATTTTCAAGCTGCAGCTAGAGGAGGAGGGAGACGTGCTCGTGTGCTCGCTGGTGGCAACCTTCGCCGGCGAGCACGTCGGGCTCTACACGTCTGTCCTGGACCGCAGTCCTCTCGTACCGCGCGCGTTGTTCCACTACGCCCTCGGCGGCCCCAGCTACACGATCGCACTGCTCGGCATCGGCAGCGAGGAGTCTCGCGCCAACCAGATGCTGCAGGTGCAGCGGCGGTTGGGCGAGGTGAGCAACCGCGCGACACACCCGGGCAGTGTGGCGAAGTTCGTGGCCGGCATCCGCAACGACTTAACGCCGAACCTGATCGCCAAGTACGAGAGCACGCATGACCGGGATGAACGAGCGGCAACGAAGGAAATGATCGGGCGGCTGGCGGAGATGGTGAAGGATGCAGACGCGCTTCTACACGACTTCGACCACCACCAGCCCAAGGCCTACCTGCACGAGGACCAGGAGCGGGGGACGGCGCCGACAGGCACGGCAGCCGTCAAAGGCCCCGATCCGGGTTCACTTGCCACGGCAGCGCCACGCAGGAACAACGCGAACGGCACTAATGACTCCAGTTTGATGAACAAAGCCTCTGCCGTCAGTGCCGTGGCGGCTACAGCGCCGCCGCCCACCAGCCGACCGGCTACGGAGCGCTCGTTGCCTTCCATCACCGCGGTGAACCCGGAGGGCGAGGGGAACCACATCCAGTCGCTGGTATGTTTCGAGCAGGTGCTGATGGGCGCCGGCTCGGTCGCAGTGCACGGCAACTCGATCCTTTGCACGAGCCAGGGGGGAATGCGCTACGACAGCGACGAGGTGATTGTGTGCGACGAGTCACATCGGTCCTTGTCGTCGAAACTCATGGATAAACTGGTAGCCAAGTTCCTTGCCGGCTATCACACGGGCTTGCTCGCCGCCGACAGCAGCTATAGCGCCTTCACGCCGCTGATGCTGCGCTGCATCGCTAACAGCATCCTCGACGCGATTCTCGGACGCGAGGCAGGGCCGCGTGAGGGCTTGACTTCCTCCGCTTCCTTCAAGCCACCCACGGTGACGGGCGAGCTGTACGTTTCCATTGCTCTCATCAAGGATGAAGTGACAGCTGACCTGCTGCCCACCGACGCCGACGCGACGTACCACCGCTTCGAGATGGAGCACAAACCTCTTTATGGCCCCCGCGTTGTCGGAGTAACGTCGCACCTCGTCTCCACACCGCAGGACTTCGACCACTTCCTAGCGGTGGCCATCGACAATGCCGATCCGGCGCTGCAGTCAGCAGATCCAGGCATCATGGTGGTCTTGCTGACCCTAACCCAGCGTGTAACGAAGCCGACCAAGGATGTGCTGGTGTCGTCGCTTTTGTGCACCGCCGTCTTCGACGCCGTTCATCATTACGAGCGTGTGCTGGGGGGCGATACGAGCGAGCCGTTGGAGTTGTTCCACAACATTCTCCGCGGGCCGTGCTTCACCGTCGCGCTGTTTGGCATCAGCGATGAGGAGGAGAACCCCGGCAAGCTGCTGCGCGCGCTTCACGGTATTACCCAAGTGCGCAACCGCCCCGCGGAGGTGAACAGTGTGTCGCGGCACATCCGAGAGCTGCAGCGCGGCATCGTGCAGCTGAAGGAGCGCATGACTCCGTCATCCAGCGAGGAGGAGAAAGAGTATATTCTGAGCCGCGTTAAGGTCGCCGAACATCTGCTGGCCGACGCGGAGGCGCTGCAGCGCAACACCCTTTCCTCCGTGCAGCCACGCCCCTTCGTCCCGCTTGGCGGCGCACCCCACTTGCGGGCATAGACAGCTTCAGAAATGTGTGTATGCTATGATGGCGGCTGCATTACCGTGTCGAATCTTTGTGCACTCTTTTTTTTTGCGTGCATTTGTGCTTTTGCCTCTCTGCGTGTGCGTCGCTGCCATCAGGAACGCGCCCCATCATCTCTCCCTTTCCTCTTCAATCTTTTCTTCCTCACTCTACTGTTCACTGCCGTGTCGCTTCGCTCGCCATATATCAGGTGCGTTGCCGTTCTCTTGCCGTCTGTGTGTTTGTCTCTCTCTCCTTTTTCCGATCTCTGGCATTCCCTCTTTGCCCTCTCTTGCTTTTTCTTTTCTGTCTTCGCGTTCTCGCACCCTGTGTGCGAGTACCGATGCCTTTCCCATGCCGTGGTCACTTTTCTCACGTGCCCGCCAACCGTATCTCATTTTCTGTGTGCATTTTTTTTTGAATTCCTTTTTCTTTTGCCCGCCGTCTTGCTCCTTACATGCGCAACACAGACGCGCGTCGCTGTCTGTTTCGCTCGCTCGCTCTCGCTCTCGCTTTCTGTGGGTATTTTTGTTGGCGCTTCGTTGCTCTTCTTCGCCCCTTCTCTGGGGAAGCACACTTCTTCTCGCCTTCCTCGTCTCCGTACGTGCTTGTTTGTGCCTTGGTTAGACGTGGTGGTGGCGTACGAAGAAAAAGCTGCTTGCACTTGAAGAGCGATGCCCCGGACGCCTACTCCGACCCTTTCAAAGGGAGCGGACAAAAAAAAAACTGCAACAGCTATGCACGCGCTCAGACGCATGGAGCGATACAATCCTGCATGCACACACGTACTTGAGCTTCTCACACAGAGACACGGCGGCGGCATCCGCTCTCCGACACGTACACACACACACATATGTATATATATGTATGTAATAGCTGAAGTCATTCATTCGGTGTATTTTTGTGTCATTCATGATTGCCTCTCCCTCTCTCCCTCGTTTGCTTCACGCGCATGGCTACACTGCACGTGCTTGACAGCGAAGAGGATGCGAATCAGGTGTAAAACGGAGAAAAAAAAGCGGAAACGACATAATGAGAAAAGTGGATGTCTGGATGAGCGGAAAGCGGAGGGGGTTAGCCGTTCATTTTTGTTTTAGGTAGCAGATTTTCTCAGCAAACAAGCAGCGGAGGATAACGCCAGCGCATCCAGTAGGTGCCCCCTCGACGTGTCTAAGCACACACGTATGTCGCCCATACGCATTCTGCGCGCTCTTACGTGTGCCCGGGTGCTCCCAAAAGATGATGATGCTCATCGTCATCTTTGAACGCGACCAGAACGACTCGCTGCTTCATCAACCGCGAGCTCACACGTAGTGGAGGAGGTCCGCTGGATTGAGCGCGCTCAAGCATCGCAGCGTTTCCGGGGTGCAATGTCTTACCTCTTTCCGCCGACTTGTAGCTCTCATCTTCGCCGCTTTTCTCTTTCCGTGTGGCTCTTTCTCCCTCTCTCGCTTTCGCATTCTCACCCACGCACATGGGACATGCCGCGTGCTCATCGTTCCTTGTGAGCGTTCGGAGACGTTCACGTCTTATCTTTCCACCGGCAGCGTGCAGGACACTCAAACTCTATACGAACCCGGACGTGCGTAGGTCGCGTTCAGCTGACTGGTTATCAGAAGAGCAGCACCAAAAGGCAAACGTAAAGAGAGCAGCAGCGACGGAAGCCGCCTTTGAAAACAAGGAAGATAAAGCGTCAACAGACAACACACACGCGCGCAGGGAAGAGAAGTAAGTGAGGACAACTTGGAAGGGGTCAAGAAGAGAAGCGAAAGTGAAAAAAAAAGAAAAAGGTCAGCACAGGCTTTTACACACATACACACGGCGAGGAGTGCAACGACGGCCAACACCGACATCGCTTGCGTGCGTCTGTCTGACTCCCGGCACTGGTCGTGTTCTGTTTTTCTCTTTTTTTGTACTGTTTCCCCGTCGCGCTGTTCAGCCCTTATCTTTCATCTCTTTCTTCGCTTTCGAGTGACTTTGCCCGCCACGACTTACCAACGATCAGACAAAAAGAAGACACAAAAAAGGGTATCGGTTTTTTTTTTCGTCGTCTCCTCCGTCACCTCCATTCTACCATCTCACCACATCACAAAAGGTTTTCCAGTTCATCCTCCACCCCTTTGCAACACACACGCACCTTTCATCGCCACCTCCAGCCCATTGGCCGATTGTACCCCCCCCCTCCTCCTCCATCCCCGCTTGACTCAGAACACCCTTCCTAACTGCACTTTTTTTCTTACGCGTGCGCTCTCGCTAACTCTCTCTGTCTTGTGGACCCTCTCTCTGCGAATCCGACGACCACGGAGCCTTTTTTTTTATCCGGGTTTCTGTCTGCGTTTCTTATTTTTTTTCCATTGCATACCATACCTTCTCCCTCCTCCCAGTACACCCCTCTGTTTCTTTCGCACTGTTCTGTTCTTCTTCCTTTTGCTGCCATTGCTGGGTGGTGGTGGTGGGGAGTTGCTGTGGATATGGTGCTGCTAACGCCGGTGGCCAAACGGCTCGTATACTGGTCCTGCCTCTCACTCTCGCTTTGCGTGCCCGTATGCGTGTGTGCTCTTGCCTGGTCTCTTTTTCGTTTTACGCGGCCTCTTGTCTGACTGAGCTTCCTTGTCATTTTCCTTCTCGCCCCCCTTTTTGCCCATTTTTTTTACCACACGTCGACGTCTGCACACCTCTTTGTGTCGGTCGGTCTGCTTGTGTGGGGATTTTGCGCTATCTTGCTCTCTCTCTGTCTCTGTCTAGCTCTCCTCGTTACACCGTTGCGCTTGCTGCACCTCTTCAGCCCCTCTCCCCCTTGTTAAGTCTCCTCCCTTCCACATATACTTGGGTGCGCTCTCGGATTCATTTCTCCACCCGTTCCGTGCGTCAACTCGGCACTCGTTATCTACTGTCTTCTCTATTGCTTCTTTAGCCTCTTTCTTCGTTGGTGCCTTTCTTTGTGGTTTTTTGCGCGTGTGCTTCCTCTCCAGCGAGACCGTCGAGGCCACTAGCGTGGCATCAGCAGGAGAGCGATCGCCCCCCTTCTCTCCACCACAGTGGACAGCGTGCGTTGCGTACAGGTGCGAGAGAGGTGAGTGACCCCAGGCAGATTCAACGCAGTACAACGAGTGCACACGGAGAGCCCTACGTCCAAAAAACAACGCTTTTTTAGCAGAGGAACAGCGAGATAAAAAGCAAGCAAATCAACGATTGCCACAAGATCGAGCTGTCTTTTTTTTGTTTTAGGTGTTTCACTGTTGTGCTCTGGAGGTCATTGCCGCTAAAAGATCGTCGGCGTGCGTCTTGTCAGCACAAGCGCCACCTTCTTCTCTTACTCATCGTTTTTCGTTTTCCATCCCCGCCCTCCATTACCTGTAGGCGTGCGGAGAGTCCTTGTTGCCTCTGCACACGCATTTCGCACGAAGATACACACATTGCTGCAACCGTCGCATACCCCCCACCCTGCCTATACTATCTCGTATAGTTTCGCGTACAGTACAAGAACAAGTCTTGCATCAGTCATCCGCGTACGCCTAGCCACACGCATGTGAGCGCCATCATACGCCCAACGGAGAAGGTCAAACGCCGTTTTTTCACATCACGAGAAATCTCTCTCATTTTTTTTTCACGTGCTCCTTCGTCTCAATTCGTTTTCCCCCTGCCTCCGTTCTTTTTTTTTTTCAAACTGTCTGTGCCTCTCTCTCTTTCTGTTTCCCTTGCGTCGATCATTGATTGGTGCGGAAGATCTCCGATTTGGTGGTTGTTCTCCCGCTCCTCCTCATCGCTTTTTTTTACGTTACTTGTTGTGGAGTTTTTGTTCGTGCCAGTTTGTGCGTGTGTGTGTGTGTGCATCTTTTCTTCTGGTGCTTTACTACTTGTTTTTTTTTTCCTTTTATTTTGTCGTGCGGCGGTGATCCATCATCATCTCTATTTTTTTTTTCTCGGTGTGCGATTCTCTTTTCGCTTGCCGTTTTTTATCTTTTCGGCGTAGAACTCCTTCCCCGTTCTTATTTCGTTCTTTTTTTTTGCGTT
Organism: Leishmania infantum JPCM5; assembly: GCF_000002875.2. NCBI lineage: Eukaryota > Euglenozoa > Kinetoplastea > Trypanosomatida > Trypanosomatidae > Leishmania > Leishmania infantum. The sequence continues at coordinate 1,239,940 of NC_009417.2, forward strand.
TGCTTTATTGTCTTACTGTCTTTGCTGTATCTTGGCTTCTGCATCACCCGCAGCCTTGACCCGCTTTTGCTCTCTTCCCTTCTGTCTTATGTCCTATTTTCATTGTCGCCCATACGTACCTGTACAACTGTGAGATCAAGTTTTTGCTGGATAGGTAGCTCATTCAACGATCCCTCTTTGCATAAAGACAACTCTCTCTCTTGATCTCTCTATATTTTGTGCTTTTAGATAAACCGTTCGGACTGCTTTTTCGTTTATGTGGAAGCGGGCGTTTTGTTTCATGGTGTCTTCTGTTCTTTGTTTTCCACCATCTCGGATCATTTCTCTTTCTCCCGTTTTATGCTTCTTTTTTTTAGTCTATCAAGCAAGTGCGCTGCCGGCGGGTCTGAGACTCTCTTCTCTCCTTTCTTTTTTCACTTTTTTTTTGTCTCTCGCCGTGTTGGCCAATTCGCTGAAGTTCGCCTCTTGCCTCTCTCTTTTATCTTTTTCCCTTCCGCTTTCCCCCGTCCCCATTCTCTTCTCATCTTGCTGAGCTGCAGCTCATTTTATGCTGTTCCTTACATATATCGCCTCTGCTAAGTGCGCACCTTCTCCCTCTTTTTTAAACGACCCCAACAACAAAAAAAGCACCCTGTCGTCTTGCTCTTCCATCCCCCGTCTCTTTCTGACTCATCGCCGTTTTTCAGCGGTGCATGCGTGTGTTTGTCTACAAAAAAGGGCGATTTTTAGTTGTTCGCGTGAGCGAGTCATTGCGCGCACGTGGGGTGCGCGTGCGTGTCTCTGCTGTTTTCTTTTTTTGTGTCTCTCTGTCGTTTTTTTTTTTTCGTATTCTTGCTCTTCCCCTCTCTGTGGTGGCTTGGCACCGCTTTCTTGCTAACACTCAACTTTTCACTGGCCTGGTCTCAATTTCTCTCTGCTTTCCTCTTCCACGTCGTCACTCCGACGCAGCTTTCACCGCGGCGTCCTTTTTCTCTTTGCTCCGCGTGAGGTTCTCTGTTGTTGGATATGCGTGAGGGGAGCGAAAACAGAACCCCCCCCCCAAGAAAAGACGACTGGCGGCCAGACATTCCCACCTCACCGACAAGCAACAAGGCCAAAGCATATATTAGGCAGGAAGAGAGGAAAGACAACAGAAGACTAACGGGGCAAGCGCCAGAGTACTGCGTGCGTGCGTTTGGACGCGCCTGCGCCACGACGGCGGCAAGAGGCGACAACGGCCAACAGAGAGAAATCATCACCACCCACCAGCATCCTCACCACCGCCTTCTGGTAGATCTGTTTTGCTTCTCGCGCTGGTTTTCTTTTTTATCGCCGCGCTTATCACCCGCATCGGTGGAGGGGTGTTCCGGGGCAACTTTGTGTTCTTGTCTGCGTTTCTGTTCTCATCCCTCTCCACTCGCTCGCTTTGTGGCCCTCCTCTTGCTTCCTTGTGTGTGTGTGTGTTTCCGCACCCTCCCTTTTGTTTTCATTCCACATCGCGTCTGCGGGGATGCAGAGCGCTCACGCGACAACGTCTCAGTTTACTGCCTCGCAGCCGTCTTGCGAGACGTTCGGGTCGCACTCCGCCTTGCAGGGAAGCACTGAATTGCAGCCGCAGCAGCCGCAGTCCCCGTCATCGAAGAGAGGGCCGGTGGGCAGCAGCACCGATAGCACCACGTGCACGGTGCCGGCGAGTGACGATAATGCTCTCGGCTACGCCTTGAGCGACGGGTGCTATGTGCCCCTCTGGGAAGAGGTAGAGTCGCCGCCATCGCTGCGGCCACTTCCTCAGCCTCTCGCCGTTTTTCGTGACACACAGTCGCCCACCGGCTCACGCAGCGATCCGAACGACAAAGCCGGCCCCTCGTCCTTGTCAACTGTTGACGACCGGATGCTCTTCTCGTCACAGCGACAAGGACCTGGCTGTGTCCCTGATCGTCATCGGCGTCATTCGCAGGCGTTGGAGACTCCGAAGGATGTAGATCTCCAGCCATGGAGGATAACCTCTACAATGACGCAGCACCAGAAACCGAGCGACACCAGCAGCAGCAGCAGCAGCAGCAAGACCCGGGAAACTGAGGCGTCCCGCAAGAACAGCGGCGTCACGGCACCTCCGCAGTTGTTGCGCTTGGAAGGAAGCGGGCGTGTTTCGCCGCGCCCCAGGGAGCCAAGCTCAATTCCTCTGGCGGCATCGGCACGCCAGCCGACCGGTGGGCGGCTTGAACCTCTGGGGCGCGCCGTCAGTTGCGACTCCGCTCCGGCAGCGCCGGCATCGTCGTACCCGCTACGAGTGGGAACGAGTAAGACGCTTGATACCACTTCCTTCGAAAGGATAGTGCTTACACCTGCGGCATCGGCGCCGACGTACTTTTGCGACACCAGCACCGAAAGCGGCGCCGGCACAGCGTCCTTCTTCCTGCGCGAACCAGTGCTCGCGAAGTCATCCTCGTTGAATGTCGGGCAAAACGTCGCCAGCGGTGGGTCTCCCCGTGCCGCGTGGCCTCTATCGTGGAGGGGCGCGCCCGGCGATTGCGGACGCTCCACCGGCGACGCTCCACACGCGGATCAGGCGCTGAGGAGTGGTGAGCCCATGGCGCAGGTTTGCCGGTCTTCTTCGGCAACCCGTCAAAGTTCTTCTTCCGTAGCAAGCGATCGAGGCTTGCTGTCTCCGATGCGAGTCTCACCGCAAGGGCCTGGCATGCCGGCTGCTGGTGCTGCTCACCACGCTACAAGCAGCAGAGGCGGCGAAGTCTTCTCGATCCACACGCTCGTGTCGCGCATCAAGAACGTCGACAATTTCGACTACGGCTTGCAGGCGCTCGGCTTTCCTGTCGAGGACTGCCGCCGCGTCTCGAAGGCATCCGCAGGGATGCGAGGGGAGCGTAGTAGCGGCGACTTTGGCAGCTATCTCATGGTGGCGTCTAACAGGTCTCGCGTCAAAGATCAGGGCGGCCACAGCCCTCGCAACCCCGCTGCCAAGACTGGTTCCACCGCAGGAGGCGGCGGCAGCTTTGCCGGCGCATCGTCGCTCCTGCCGCTCACACGCAGACAATCTAAGCTGCCGCTGACCTCGTCCGGCGTGCGCGCCGCCTCCCCTTCAGCATCTTTTGGCCTCTCTGGTGTGCCGCCTCACTCGAGCAAGAGCGCCAGCGCGGCAGCTTCGTCCTCAACTGCGCAGACCTCCATGTCGGCCAGCTTGTCGAAGACCCTTTCGAGAACGATGGCCCCGATGGCCATTGGGACTGAGCGGCCGGTGTCAACCGGTGACGGTCTCTTGTCGCCTGCCGCGCCTGGTGCACTTCGAACTTCTGCTGGCGCGGCCGCAGCGCGTCCGCAACTAGGAGGCGCCAACGAGCCAAGCTTCACCACTAGCGTTATCCCCGCAGCAGCGGTTGCGACTCCGCCGAGTGAGTCCCGCAGTAGCATTGGCAGCAGTGACGCTCTCGTGTCAGCATCTTTTCGCTCCATCGTCCTGCAGTCGCGTCGTCTGCCATACAAACTTGACGTCGTGTACGGAGATCTCGCGCACAGCTCGAGTAACTTCACCGGCAATAACTCACCATGCAGAAGCTCTGCACATGGCAACTCTTTCAAAGGCCCTGTGGCCGGTCGCGGCGGAGGTGTTGCCACCGGGTTCAGCTCTACAGCGAAGTCGTGGAGTGCGACGGATCAGTCTGAGAGGGGCGACGATGGAGGCGCACTCGCTGTTGTCGAGGGTGAGGAGAGCGACCCGCTGTCTGCAGCGCGCCGGATGCCCGGCTCGCTCGGGTGGACCTTTGGTGAGGACAATTTTCAGGACTATGAGGCACTTGTGTCACTGGCGGTGCCGCCGAGGAGCGGCAGCGGCAGCGGCAGCAGCAGCTCCAGCGACGGCAGCTTCTCCTTTGGTGAGTCGGACCTGGGTCTTACTCTCGAGGAGGGTAAACCCACGCCGCGGCAACTACGACGCCAAGGCGACGGCCTCGGTGGTGGCGGCAGTTTCACCCTCGAGGTGCCGGCTGATGGTGGTGTGCCGCTAGCAAAGGGAACGGGCAGGCGCAGTGGGCGAGACCGCGTCTGGGCAAGCGGCGATTATGGTAGCACTCCAGAGGGACGCCGCCTGCCACGTCGCTCCCGCGACACCTTCTTCCCCTTCGAAGACGGCAGCGTCAACTGCTCCCGCGGCTTCAGCAGCCTCGCGCTGTCGTCGTTTCTGCGGGATGCGGGGCCCACCAACCTCAAGGGAATGGTGTGGGACTCCTCCTCCTCCGTGGCGCCGTCAAACCCCGTCAACTCGTCTGCTCAGGACACCTCTTCGCCGCCGTCGACGTCGGGCAGGACAGCCGTGATGGCGCGCGAGAAGGGCCGGATGGGTGGCCTCTCGCACCCTTCTCTCTTCCAGGGCATAAGTAGCACAACCGCCGGAACGCAAACGGTGCCGCTCGCCATCGTCTCCGCTACCAGTATTGCTGTCCACACCTCCACAGATCCCCTTGAGGTTCCCGCCCAGAGTTCACCGCTGACGATTCGCGGCGGTGCATCCACGAGCACGACCTTCGAGGCCGTGACGGGCGCGGCGAGGTCGAACCACCAAGTACCGCGGCCACCGATGAACGTGGGATCAGCAGCCGGTTTGGCACACCAGAACAAGGTGGGACAAGTCGCCGCGAGTGGGCCAGACGGCGTCAGCAGCAGCAACGGGACCGCCGAGGCGCCAGCGGAGCTCGTCCGCGCCGGTGTACTGCGATGGTCAAAACCCCTTCAAGCTGCGCGTATGAACCGCAACACTGTGTCCCCGTCGCACGGGGCGACGACTGCACGCTCCGCCCGTCGCACGCAGGATGAGCTTCCGGCCTCGGAGCTGGAGTTGCCGAGGCCGAAGGAATGGCTCGACGTGCGGGGGTTGACCGTGCTTGAGTGCTGTGGAGCAGCGGCAACGAACACGCCTGCGACAGCGCGGGTTTTCGCGGTAGATGGTGGCTACACAGTGCGCGTAGTCCAGGGTAACTTGGTCGGCGACTGCAAGACGGACGAGTGCGTCCAGCGGTGCGCTGCTGCTATGGCTGCCGCCAACGAGGCGAACGCCCCCGACAAGGCCAGCGTCGCCGCATCGTCGCCGCCGCTTCCTTCCCTGCTGATTGACACGGCTGTTACGCGCTTCATCGAGGGTGGCGAAAATGCGATGGTGATAGTCATGGACACAGTGAATGACTTTGTGCAGCGACGGCGGGCTGCGGCGGCGGCAGCAGCCGTAAGTTTACAGGACAGCATGCGTGGCGGAGGTGGCTCGTCACCCTCGTCTTCGCTCTCTCCTCCGGCGCCGTCAACTCACGCGGAAGCGTTCCCAACAGCGAGCGTGGCACGGGCAATGTGCATGCGCGTCGTCGAGAGCTTTCTTTCCTGCAAGGGCGTGCGAGCCAAGACACACCCGGACTGTGTGGCTGACTTGAAGGTGGCTGTTGCGCTGGTGCCGGTCAGCCTGCAGCTGAACTCTCCGCCGACACCGAGGCCTACGTCGACGCCGACAGCGCGCGCCAGCTCGCCTGCGGAGATTTCTCCTTACGCCGGTGAGAGAGGCGTCTTCTACGACGTGATCTACACTGCCTGCACTCGCGACACCTGCTGTCGCCCACTCGAAGTGGCCACGTCGCCGATCTTCGGCGCATGTCTGAATGAGTGCCAGTGGCACGTGGTTGAGGACGAATCGGACATTGCTGTCGTCTTCGAGCTGGCGCAGAGCCTCGCGGGGGCCGCTCGCGGGCGGCAGCAGCAACGCCAGGGCTTCTTGTACATCCAATTCCTCCATCAGTGCTTCATTCCGGATGTGGCTGCCGCCCGCGGTGCGGATGCGGCGACGTCGCCAGTGTGCACGCAGCGGCGAGACAGTCGGCACGGCGATATAGTCGTTTCCTCATTTACCATCACCACCTCTCCCTATTCAAGCGTGGTCGAGTCCATTCTTGATCAGCGCGCCGACACGCCGTGGCCACTTCTGCGTTACGCGCTGGGGAAAGGGCCCTGCACCGTGCTGGCGGTGGTGAACGTGCACGAGGAGGACGAAGAAGCGGCATACCCGTTGAGCATTCTACAGCGGCTAAAGTCAATGCAGCACCCGCGACCGCGGTGCGGCAGCATACGCTCCTATATCGCTGAGCAGCGTAACAAGATCTCAGACCTCAAGTGGCGTTTGGCCAACATAACAGAGTCTCGGTCAGAAACGCAGGCCACTATCAAGCGGCTGACGGTGCTCATCTCGAAGCTCGAGTGCGGCGCGAAGGATGCCGAGGATTTCTTGTCGGACCCCAAGTCTGCTCACGTGCCAGTATACGTAGACGCGCGAAAGGCAGTCCCTGAGGTCGGTGGCGCGGACCCACTTGTCCACACTTTCTCCCCGACCAGGGAGGCGGCACCGACGTGCGAGGCGCCTCAAGTGCTGGCTCTGGTGCAGCATTACTCTCCAGTCACCGGCTTCGCCTCGTACTCACCCAGAACCGTATCGTCTCGGCCCAAGGAAACGACGGCGCGGTGGCTCGCCGCTACGGCGCGAACGTCACCGATAGACTCGACCGCGCCACGCACGGTGTCGCTGACGGCGCAGCTGTCTTTAACACACTCCACTCGTGTCCAGGTAGGCGAGATCACTTCGCTTAGTGAGGCCAACACCTCGGAGCTGGGCTGGCAGCGGTGCGCGACGTGGCGCCGCCTCGGCGAGCGCTTTCGCAGCGGCTTCAATGCCACCGTGGCTGTGGTGCAGGAGTCCGCCGGGGAGAACCGCGCGTGGTCGTTGCGGGTGGTACTCGAACTGGTCCGCAGTGTTCTCAAGGACTCGTGGGGACGCGTCTCGAACACGCCCGCCAAAGCTGGCGATGATGACCAGCCGCGGTTTTCCTCGCGTCAGGTGATGCGCGTCGCCGCGTCCGTCTACCACTGCAGCGACTCGGCTGTCGCCGATCTGCTCCGCACCTCCAGTACGAGTCGCATAGCCACTGGTACCTCCGTCCTCGGCACGGTGTCTTTTGCACCGGCGAAGATGGCCGTGCGGCCGCTCGCCGGCGCGTGCGCACCAGTGAATGTGTCAAGCAAACCGATCGCTTCGCCAGGGGAGCTGGAGACGCTCTTGCGCGGGGCGGTCGAGCGCCTGCGTGCTGCGCAGGCTGCCGCAGAAGATGCAGCGTCGCACGATGGCGTGCAGGACGCACTCACGCGGCAGTGCCTGCTGGCGCCGGGGTACACCGTTATGAGCATCGAGCTTACGCAGCAGGTGACAGGGGCTCGCCGCCGCTCTCACGCGAGCATTGATGCGGAGCACTCTCTCAACGACAGCGAGGATGTGTACGTGAGCACTCTGACGGTTGTAAACCTTGGCGGCCACTACGCGTTGCTGTCGGAGGCAATCAGGGCAGACACCGCGGCGGGCGACGAGCACAAGGACGACCCTATCGCACCTTATGCGAGGAGGACTGCAGCGACGATACCTGCAACATCTAGTGGCGCGGCGCCGTTGACAGCTAGGGCCCTGCTCGCGCGCCTCCTCGTGCACCGTCGCCACATGATCGTGTGCGCTGTGGCCTTGCCTGCTGTTCCGACGCCTGAGGCGGCCGATCAGTTGCTGTGCACTGTGAGAGACTTCGTGAAACATGTGGCGAGCCAAGGCGCAACGGGGGCGACGTCGCTCGGAAGCGTGCGGCACTTCATTGCTCACCTGAGAGATGTGCTGCGCGTAGCAGAGCACAGACAAGGTGGTGTGAGATACTCACTCGTTAGCATCCGCGACGCGGTGAAGCGCGCCTTTGCCGTCTTGCGCGACCCGCGCAGCGTCGCCTTTACCTTCTACCCATTTACGCAGGAAGATGCGGAGGCACTGACGCTGCCTGCGTCACCGCTGCTCGTCGACCGCGCTGCAGGTGAATCGGTATCTGTGAGGGAGTACGGGTCATCGGATACCCTCACCAGTGGCACCGTGCCCACCATCAGCGGCGGTGGCGGTCGCAGGGCGCCGACGTTGTCGACGGCAGCGACGGAAAACGAAGGGCCGCGTGTGCCGCGTGCAGCCGCGCGGAGGGCGACGCCAATGGAAGCTACGTGCCCTAACGGTGAAGCGCACGGAGCCTTCGACTGCCGTGCCTTCGGCACCGCGATGAGTGCGCGCACCGCGCTCCTGGGAAACCCGGCCACCTACTACGGCATTTGCTATGACCGCAAGGAGGATCCTCCGCTGCTGTGCCGCGACGTGGCCATGTCGCTCTGCCGATCAGCGCCGCGGAGTCGGCTATGCGCCCCAACCACCGCCACCCCAGTGACAACGACGGCGCGCACCAAGGTGCAGCACCCCAGCGACATCAGGGAGAAAGACGAGGACAAGCAGGTGACGGTGCCGAGTGTGGTGGTGCTCAACGCGGCCACCACCAGCTCGTATGTGTGCCGACGCGGCACATGGGTAAGCGTCCCCGTCCCCTCCACGCTGCCCCCGGTGCCAGCAGAGCCACAGTACTTCTCATTCGGCGCCGATGAGCTAGTCCGCATCAAGCCCACGTCGATTGGCATGAAGAGCTCACGACTGATGCGAGCCGTGTCGTGTGTGTCGCGTGGGCGTACGGCAGCGCTGCTCCTATCGGACACGGAGTCGTGTGAGGCGACATCATCGATTGCGTGGCTGACGCTGCGCACCGTGATAGGTGGCATCTTCCAGTCGCTCAGTCTGAAGGAGGTGGAAGGGGTGCAGCACTGCGCGACAATGCGAGCCTTCCTGATTGAGCAGGACAGCAAGGACGTGTTTGCCGACCTGCTGGCGCCGAACCTGACCTCCGTGCACCCGAGACAGCCGCTGACCCGACTCGATTACTCACCCTTCTGCGGCCCCGTCCCGTCAGAGACGACCGCCGTGCCTGTGAAGGATTTGCGAGACGTGAACGTGGCGCTCACCTCTGTGCTGCTTGGTGCTCGCCTGGCCCATGAGTCGGCCACTTTAACGGCTGCGGAGCAGCTGCAGGGCTGCATCGTTCTTCATCTCACGTTCCACCAGTACGTTCCGGCAACAGCCGGCGTACTCGCCGACGTAGTGGTGTCGTCGCTGTGGTGTGTGCACATGGGATCCAGCGTCGGGTGGATGGAGGCGTTGTACAAGGCACCGAGCACCGCCACCGGCGCGTTGCTGCGCTACTGGTTGGGGGGCCCCTGCTACACCACCGCCATCGCAGGATTTTCCCGGTATGTGGGGGTCCCTGCAGCGACCTGGCGTGCCCTCATCGACACCCAACGGCGTATGAGCGTGATTGTGCTGCGGATGCCGCGCTTTGGCAGCGTCCGTGCCTACATGGACTACCTCAGCGAGACTGTGGCAAGGTGCAGGAAAAAGGCACCAGCGGCAGCCAAGTTGTGTGGTCAGCTGGGAAGTGCTGTGACCGTCACGGGCACTTCAAGCGTACTCGCCGCCGCGTCGCCGCGTCAGAAGTGGAAGTGCGACGACTCACCGCAGATGGTGGCCGGCGTAGCGGACGCGGTGGCGCGAGTGATGGTGTTGCTAAAGGAGGCACAGGACATGATTGACCGTAGTAGCGATGACGGCATCGCTCCAACGAAGCAGCTAGGATTACTGGCGCATGACGAGAAAATGTTTGCTGCCTTAGACACGGTTTGAGGAGACGGTGCGCGTGTGTGTGTGGGGGGGGGATGTGGTGGTAGAGGTGACTGTCTGAAGACAAGATGGCGGGTGTAGTCCTTTACGCGCTATCTTCCTTTGTCTTTCTCTACGTTTTTATTTTTCGCGCTTCGCTTACTATTGCTCGGGAGCGTGTACGCTTGGCGGTAGATGTATGAGCGCAGCTGACGCTGCTGATGGGTGTGCTTTTCTTCCTTGCTTTGTGTTGGCCTTTCGTCTCAACAGTCGACGTGTAATCCACCTGTACACGGCATTCTCTGCCATCAGATCTGCATGCCTTGCAATGCCCACTGCTACGACTACTACTACGAACCGTCGATTCAGTGAGTTCCCTATGATAAAAGCTCTTCAAGAGGGGTGGGGCAGTCAGCACCCGTCGCCGCTGTTTCTCCGCTGGGTTTGAATATCTGCGGGTGAAGAGGAGGGGCTGAGAGATTGCTCAGACGCTGCTGACTTTTTACAGACTGGCAAGTGGCAACCGTCGGTGAAGGGGCCATACCTTTCCCGCCGCGCAGTACAGGACCGCGAAAGGAAGTCGTATGATCCAACAACCCCCCACCCCCTCGAACCCGCATGACCTCTTGCGACTGTATTCTTTACTCGCACAACGTTGCAGCTACAAATCACACCTCTTGCTCAGGTACTGTTCCCCCTCCTCTCCCCTCTTTCTCCACGCGACACGCCGGTCAAACGCAAACAAACCCACACCCCCTCACCTTGTGTGTTCATCAAGTTTTACGCCTCCCTCACCTTGCCACGCGATGTGCCGTGGGGCGGAAAATGCACAGAGGGCACAGTCGTGAAGGATGCTGTTCTTGCCAGTTTCTCCGTTCATACGATTTTATTTCCTTCCATCCGGGTGTGGGCAGAGTATTCCCACTTGGCACGGGGCTTTTCTCTGACGTTTTCCTCTGTCGTTTCCATCTCCCCCACGAGTACCTTTGCCGCTGGGTGCTGTGAGCGTCAGGTAAGTTCGCTCTTGCCGCTTTTTGAGGGGCGCTCTTTTGCTTTTCAGTTTTTTTTTGTCTTCGAGTCAAGGCGCGCGCAGCGCATACACGGGGGCCGTCTTCTTTTGTTGCCTCATGGAACCCCGCACCCTGCGTGGCGCGCGAAGATGCATACAGGTATGTATATATACGCTTGCGGTCTTCTGTGGTCGTACGTGTGGTTCTCAACGTCTTTCCGCCTTTCTGCGGTTCTCTCCTTTTTTTTCGCTGTTTGGTGGAGCATGTAATCTTCTTCCACCCCCTTGCTGAAGACACCTCTAAATCCGTGTTCCTTCCGATTTGAGTAGTCGACCCTTTTCCGATGCCAGAGGTGTTCAGGCTTTATCGCGTTGCCAGGGCAAGGACCGCCGCAAGCGCCAGTGCCTGCCTCGGAAACGATCGGTGTCCCCATCAAGGCAGTCTGCTCTTGCGGGAGGCAGAGGACCGGTTGCTAGCATTCAAAATTGCGAGGAGAATTATGTCCTCCATCGGTAGCGCAGCGGAAGCGGTGAGAACACGATGATAACGCCCGGAGACGCTTCATTGGGTGCTGCTTTGTCATTACCGTTGCAAATTGTTTCCCATTCCTCTCACCTCGCTGGTTTACCGGCTGTGGCTGGGCTCGGTGGGCGGGTGGGCTCGAAGCAGCAGCGCCAAAGAAGAAAAAGTTAGCTGAGCAAGAGCCGGATAATGGAAATGTGCGCGCGCACGCCGGCGAGAGCGAGTTGCTAGACAACGCACAACCAGCAGGGGGTGCACGTTTTTTCTGCCCCCCCCCCCCCCCCCAGTTCTCTACACTTAGCTGAAGGAGGACGTAAGGGAAAACCCGCATTGCGCATCCCCGCCGCTGGAGGCCGATCGGATCGGGAAGTCAAGCCGAGACAATGGCACCGTGCATTTTTTTTCAGCGATGGCGGCTGCGCTTCGTACACGCGCGCAAGCGAGAGGGCAGGCAAGCACGTTTTGTTCATGTTTGCGTTTGCTGCTCCCGGCGCAGACATCCGCTGGGGCACAGTAGACACTCGCACAGAACGGGCTCTCGCAGCAGAGACACCGCATAGCTTGTGCGCACAATATGTACCCCCTTTCAGCTTCACAGGCTCAAAGGACAAGGTGGCGATGCTCATGGCACGTTGGCTTTCTACCCGCCTCTCGCCATTTTACATGTCTTCAGTCACGTCTCTCTCTATCCTCGCATCTTCTCTTCTTTCCCGCCGCCTTATTTACTTGCGGTGGCTTTGTTCTTGCTTTTTTTTTTTGCAGTGACAGTGCTTGGCTCCATCCAGGTTTCTCCCTGCCGCATTCGTGCTCACGGCTCCCTATCCTCCCTCCTGCTCACCACACACCTTTTTCTTTCTTTCACCGTTCGGGCACCCGAACCCTTTTTCCATTCTCCCCTCTCACTTCCATCGTTCTATCACCCCCCACCGCACTCCATCCCACCCCTCGCGCCCAAGCTCAGATTTTTTACTTTGCGTGCCGAGGCCGCATCCGGTGGTGTAGAAGAAGCGCCTCAAGGACAGGCAAGAGAAGGGGTGGTCCGGCTTTCTCTCTGCGCGTAGCTTTCCTCATCAGATACCCCTTCAAGTTTCGCTTCGTTTTTCTTTTTGTCTTTTTCGCGTACATCTTTCTTTCACACCCACTGAGTGGCCATATACTCCCCCCCTCTCTCTCTGCTACGGAGGCTCTCTTCACCTCTGCACAAACCTTTATTGTTATCTTTTCTTGCTCCATTTGGCTTTTCGGGTTGGCTGGCCCTCTTGATTCCCTCACGCAGCCCCCACTATTTCTTCATTGCGTTCGATTTTGAGTAGCTCACTGTTGCCGTTCTTCTCTGTCTGTCGTGCACTAAAACAGTGACGCAGGGTCGCCGTTTTTCTCTCTCACACACACACTCACATACTTACAGGACTGCCCAAACTTGTGTCATTTGTGGCAGTCGCTCGCTGCACGGCGCCGCACCACTATCGCGCCCCTCCCTCCGTTTTCGTTTCCCGCTCGTTTTCCCGGCATCTCGTCACCCGAACACTTAGCGGTTCACCATGCCCTCCTGGACTGCAACGAAGCCAGCTCCAAACCGGCCGGTAGGGCAGGAGACGCAGGCGCCTGGCGCGACGAAGCCTGCTGGCGCTCCGTCAGCACCGGAGGCTAGAACGATCTCCGCAAACGGCAACGCTTTCGTCTCCGCTGCTCCAGCCAATGCTGGCGCCAAGCCAGTCATCGGCTACCGTGCTTTCCCTCAGAGCGGTGGCGTCAGGGGGCCTGCAGTCAACATCATACCTGGTCCGCGGCCCCCGCAGCTGCAGCAGCCAAAGGGCAACTCCATGATGATCGGCAGCGGCTACGGCAACTCGATGTACCGCCCCAGCAACATGAGAGGCTATGCCAGCATGTGCGACTTCGGCGGCATGAGCTCTACGCAGCCCGGTGGCTTCATGTACGGCAATCAGAACTTTATGGCCAGCGGCTTCGGCTCCCTGCGTGGGGGCCAGGACGACATGGGTAGCTACGGCTCTATGGGTGGCGGCGTTTCGATGTACGGTGGGATGGGCTGCAAATCGATGGCCTCCTCGTACGGCATGAGTGGTTCGATGGGCTGGATGTACGGCATGGGCGGCAACCCGATGGTCTCCCTATACGGCATGGACGGTCCGGTGGGCTTCATGTATGGCATGGGGTGCCCCACGGGTTCGATGTACGGCATGGGCGGCACGGGCTACATGATGCCACGCTCCATGAGCTTCTCCTCCTACGGTGGCAGAAACATATGCGGCTCGATAGGCGGCAGCTCGCTCATGAAGATTGGCGGCAGCGCTTACAGAATTGGCGGCATGTGGGGTGCGGAGTCGGGCTCCCAGGTGCGTCGGCATCCCGACTGCGACATGCCGACCGTGGCAAAGGCTCTGCAGGACGACGGCGAGACGCGCAGGTGCCTGGCTCTCACTACCGCAACAAATCAGACGGATACGGACAACCAGCTGCACGTGAAGGGTGCTGCTGCTGCCGCGGCCAACGGCGCCAAGGCCGCGGAGGAGGACAAGGAGGTGGCGAGCGAAGACACGTCGAAGTCGAAGGGGGACGACCACGCGGACGAGAGGGCGAAGCAGGAGATCAAGTCGCGGGCGGCGTCCTCGCCGCCGGCCGTCGACGGCGAAGTCTCCGCCGCAAACGCCAACGAGGACAAGGGTGGGATCACGCTCAGCAACGGTATCGATGGCATCGTTATAGTCGAGAACGCCAAGAGCACAACGTTAGCGGTGGAGAGGGAGGAAGCGGGTCACAAGGTGTCACTGAAAATGGCGACTGGCGAGCCAGCGGAATGCAAGGTGAGCGAGGTGATGGAGGGCGCCGACGCGGACATGAGCAAATCCGCCGTGCTGAACACCGTTTCGACACACCTGCTCAGCGGCCACAATGTCGCCTTGATCGCCGTTGACAGAGGAGAGAAAATGTCGGCAGCCGTGGAGAATGCCATCTTCACATTCTACGCGGGATCACTTGGGAAGCTGGTGGGAGACCACAAGTGGAAGGCGACCTTCTCCGCGTCAGCGATCTCGGGTGCGACCAACTACCGAGACTTGCAAGACGACGCGGCGCCGGCGGCCCCGCCGAAGGTCATCGCGTTCGGCTCAAACCCCATCTGCGGCGCCTGCATCATGGACCTCAAGAAGGTGACATTGAAGGACGCGGAGATGGTAGCAGTGCACGTGAAGGGTGTTCTGGGGAAAAATACGCACCCGCAGGAGATTCTGTTCATGCAAGCCATCTTGCGCATCCACACGGAGAAGGACTTGTTCATCTGCTCCATGAACGCCTACGTCGTGCGCGACACCGAGACGGCGGAGGCCTTGGCGATCCTCGACGACCGCCGCGTGCCAGTTCCAGTGCTGCGCCCCGCCATCGGCGGGCCGACGCGCACAACCGCCGTCCTGTTCCTCTCCGGCGCTGCCCCGGCGGCGGCGGAGGCAGAAGCGTTGCGCCTCATGGGCACCCTCTGCACTAAGGAGAGCTCGCCGCCTCGCAGCGGTAATGTGCAGCGCTTCATCGAGTACGCGGACGAGCAGATCAGGAAGATCGGGGACGTGGCGAATCTCAGCAGCGCTGAGAAGGACCGCTGCGCGTACATGGTGGAGAAGATGCGGACAATGGCGAGCGATGCAAGGGAGCTGATCGGCAACATGGAGATGGAGCCAAACGTGTACCCTATTCATAGCAAGAGCGACGCCCCCAGCGTGGCCGCGCTGGCAGCAGCTGACAAGGAGAGCAATGCCAAAGAGGCCGCTGCGGTGACCGAAGCCACCAAGGCGGGCGACATCGCCGCGAACGGGAAGCCGACGCTGGCGGCCGTCCCCAACTGCAAGGTGCAGACTGCGGAGAAGCAGGCACCGCAGTCGAAGACGGACGCGGCGACACCGGCGGCACCAGCGAACCCCTTCAGCTCCATCCACCGTCTAGCGTACCTGCAAGACGCCATGACGCCGTCTATCGGCAAGATGGCGCAGGTGGTCGTGAACGGCGAGATAAAAGTGTATGACGTGGACGAGTGCATTGAAAGCCCTGCCGGCGCCAATGTGCACGCGGTGGAGGAGTCCAACGAGCTGAGGCGCATGGCGGCCTTGTTAGCCGCTGGCTTCAATGTCGCCCTGCTCGGCGCGGAGTTCACGGAGCCGACGCGACCGAATGCGCAGATGACGTGGCAGTCCGTGAGACTCTTGCTCACGTTGGCGCTCAAGTCTGCCGAGCCGGAGACGGCGACGGAGGCGACGCTGCACATGTCCGTGGTGCACGAGCACGAGGTCCTGGCGGACCTGGGCTCCGGCGACACAACACCGCATCCCCTGGTGGTGGCCATGTCGCCCCTCTTTGGGCCCGTGGTGCACGGCAGCGCCGGCGTAAAGGCCAGCACGCCGGAGGAGTTGGAGGAGGTGATGAGCAAGGCACTCGCCAACGCCCAGCCGGCGCTGAAGGATGGCGCCATGATTGTGATGACGGCGGTGGTGCGGCAGAACCGCCACGACGATGTGATGGTGGCCTCCGTCTTCGCCGTCTCGGCGGCGGACCTGCGCCCGTACACGAGCGTTCTTGAGCACAACCCGAGTTATTCCCGAACTCTCTTTTCCTGCGCCCTCGGTGGCCCGTCGTCCACTGGCGTTCTCATCACAGCATCCCGAAAAATGGATTTGTCGGAGCTGGCGAACGCGTTCAGCATGCAGTACAGCGTGGCTCACGTTGGAGTACCGGCCTCGCGCCGCGGGAGCGTGAGGGAGCTCATCCAGTATGCACGCGGCTCGCTGGAGCGGCAAAAGAAGAAAGTGGCCGCGGCGACGGAGCCGGCAGAGAGGGAGGCGGCGGAGAAGAGTTTACGTCGCCTCTCGGAGAGCCTGCGCGACCACGAGGAGCTGTTGGCAAACCCGAAGACCGCTGAGGCCAAAGCCTACCCACCCGAGCCTGTTGCAGCAGGTGCGTTGTCGCCGACGGCAAGGGAGCGCCCGGGCCGGGCGGCGACACCGCCGGAGTTGCCGCAGTTTCAGGAGCGTGCCGCCGAACCCCAGCATGAGGAGACACAAAAGGGCACCACGAGGGTGACCCCAGATACGGAACCAGCACCGCAGCCACAGGAGGCCAAGCCCGAGAAGGCACAGTCGCTGCAAGCGCAACAGACGGAGGAGCCGAAACCGCAGGAGGAAGAGTCGCGGAAGCTGAAGCCCGCCAAGGAGCAGCGGACGGTACGGCAAGAGAACACATCCGAGGAGAAGCCGCAGGAAGTCGTGCAGGAAGACAACACGCAAGCGGTGCAGATCCTGGCCGTCATCACGGAGGACATCGGCAGTAGCTTGCCGGTGAAAGAGGGCTGGTCGGTAGAGGGGAGCGACGAGCAGCTCGTCGTCACGGATGTCCAGGGGCCGCACAGCTTCCTGGTGGACGAGGTGGTAGTTCGGCAGAACCGCGGCTCGCCCATCGACTCAAAAGTGCTCGAGGAGCTGCGCCACCGGTTCCTGCAGGGCAACAATGTAGCCCTCCTCACCACCGAGGCGCGCGGCTCTGTGGCGAGCCTGGAGATGGTGGACCGCACGGTGCGCCGCATTCTGGACAAGATGCCGCCGTCCAACTCGCTCTTTATGTCGCTCTGTGCACTGAAGGAGAAGGAGAACATCGTACTCGACACGCTCACCGACGGGGGCGAGTTCCACACTGCTGAACTAAACGTGTCGCCCCTGTTCGGCCCGTCGGTGGCCGGCGCCAACTTCGTAAAGGTTAGCATGGTGGAACAGTTCTCGAAGCTGATGGGCGGTGGCCTTCGCAAGTGCGGTGAGAGTCGGGCGTGTGTCCTACTACAGCTCGTGCAGGTGGAGATTAAGGAGGAGCAGCAGGACGCCAACGTGTCTTCGCTTCTCGCCCTCATGTGCCCCAGCGACACCTCCATCTACCGCCATGCGCTGGACCAGCCAGTCAAGGAGCGCGGGCTGCTCTCCCTGGTCTTCAGCGGTTCTTGTTACACGGTCTTCGCCGCCGGCCTGACGAAGCAGCCGGTCGACGAGGGCTGCCTGATTTTCCTGCGCCTCGCGCAGGCCTTCAAGGACTCGGTGCGCGACTTCAAGCCACGCGGTGGCAGTGTGAAGTGCTTCATTGAGCACACTCACAGAGCTGTCGCGCATATGCAGCAGAACTGTCAGCGCGCCACCTCCGACGAGGACAAGGCGAAGATGCAGGCATGCATCGACGCGGTGAAGTTTATACTGGAGCAGTCCGAGGCCTACCTGGCGGACCCCGTTAACAAGATGCCACCGAGCTTCCCCGACGTGCGCGAGCGCCGTAAGCGCTAGGGCACTTTCGTCGGCCTGTGCCGGCTTTGCGTCTGCCCGTGAATGTGTTGCCGAGCGCTGATTTATGTTTGTCCTATCGCGTGTGCTTGTCTTGTTCCGCTTGGCGCAAGTCATCCTCCGGCCTTGATGCCAGTCGTCCATGCGGCCGTTCCCTCTTCCTCGTTGTTGGAGAGATTTGGACGCTCTCTCGTCCACGTCTCTGTGTGCCGTTTTTTGTTGCTGCTCCTCTTCTTCACGCATGGGCTCTTCCGTCTATTTCTTGCTTTTTCCGTCTTTGGTTTTCGCGTGCATGTCTGCACGCGCACACCGAGGGGCCGGCTGTGTTTCTCGTTTCACGGAGCTGTGCACCTGTGATGCCGCCTGCCGCTATTCTGGATTTTTGACGACGGGGAAGAAGGAGAAAAGGGTGCCACGGCGAAAGGGACAGGAAGATGATAGAGATGCCTTCTCTACCTTTCGCCTTTTTATCCATGGCCACAGGTGGTGGCGGAGGGGACGGAAAACCATGCGTGCGCGATGTCGTGATGGACAGGAAATGGAACGTAGGTGGCGCAGCGCGAGGGCTGCTCGTTTTTCTTTGTTTGAGGGCGTAAGGAGAGAGCGGGGAGAGTGTATTGGGAGGGGAAAGGGAGGACAAGTTTTCCCCCATCTCTCCTCACCTTTCTTTTCCCTGCACGCCCCGCCCAACACCCACACTGCTGAAGCCCCGGACCAGCTTCATTGGCATTTCTCTCTCTTTCCTCTCTTGTGTAGTTTGTGAGTGCACCAAAGACCTTGTAGCGGCTTGTTGCGTGGATACGCACATGTCACCGTCTTCGCCATCTCCATTTCCGTATCGTGCCGCTCGCTGCCCCCCCCCCCCATTGTCTTCCCCCTGCAACACTCCTCCTGCTCTCCTCTTCCCGCATCGGCGCGTGTGTTTCCTTCTCTCGCTTTCCTAGGCACTGCGTTCTAGCATGTGCCTTGCTCATTGTCGTCTGAAACCTGCACTGCAGGATAGGGACTGAGGGACTAGAAACAAGATGAAAGAGGGAGGGAGGAGGGGTGCCGTCTCGTACCCTGCTTCCTTGTTCGTCTCATGGAGTGTGAGGTGCTGCCATCAGCGTAGTGGATCTGTTTGCCTTTTGTTTCTTTGCTGTGGTTGCCGTTACTTGCGTCACCGTGACATTCACGTATGTGGTGAAGGGTACGTTTCTGCGTGCGTGCGAGTACATGTATGCGCATGACGTGCACCACTTTCTTAAGTGCTTACATATATATATATAGAGAGAGAGATGGCGTAATCATCTTGTGTATCGTTTTCTTCTTTTCGTATCCGCGTGTCAGTGTTGGGTCTCTGGCTCTGTGTCTGCGTATTTCTTCTTTGCATCTTTTTGGGTATGTTGTTTCTCCTTTATCTCTTTTTTTTTGTGTGTGTGTCTTTTTTTTGCCGGTGCTTCTGTCCTGCCCCCTCCCTCCCCGCCGCATCTCCATGATGGCTGCTCTTCATGTGTTCGTTGTTCTCCCATCCCTTGCTTTGCGGTTTGTCCGCTTCTCCTGCTCGTCCTTGTCTTATTGTCCCTCTGCCCATGTTTTTGGGCACGCGCGTGTGCGTGGGTGGCATGACGCCGCGGCGATGCAATACAACAACAGCTTGTCAAACAAAGAAAACAAGAGAGAAAAAGCTGCATAACAAAAAATTCTAATAAAACGAGAGAGAAGTGACACTGGATGTGGGGACTGGAAATGGATCCTCTCCGCGTGGGCGAAGCAGGCCAGGGATGCGCCTTCGATCTCGAAAAAAAAAGAAATGAGAAGTATCACAGAGTCAGCGTGTGCATGTGTGTGAACGTCAGATGCATGGAGATGGTGCTGGTTGGAGGGGGAAGCAGGAGGCGAGTGGCGGGCATTGACACATTTTCCTGCATAGCACAAACTCCTTTCCTCTCTTCAGCGCCTTCTCAGTCTCTTCAAGCGCCCGTTTTTTTTTTGTCCCGGGCGTTGAGGGTATCGCGCACCGATGCCGCCTCTTGTTTCTTTCCCTTCTTGAGTTCTTGTCCCGCATTCAGTACCGCTATTCCCTGCGCGATCGTCGCCGCCTTCCTCAGAGTACCAAACTTTTCTCCGCCTCTACCCTTACTCTGGTGAGATCGACGACGGTGAGAAAGGGCTGACGATACAGCAGCGCGAATCACGGGTGGCTGACACCTCCATCGTTCTTTTTTTTGCGTCTTTCTGTCGATTTTGTTACAACGGAAAACATGCGCACAAGCCATGTGTCACCTCCTTCCCTCTTGCTGTGCATGTGTATCTCTACGTTCGTGCGCGTGACTCTTTCTGTGCTGGTTTATCATTATTAATATCCTCCCATGCCGCCCCTGATGACGGGAGACACCTCAGCCTGGTATCTGATGGCCGAGAACCCCACTCTCTGTGAGTGGAAGTCAGGCAGCCCGCCCTATCCCTGCTGATACCGCAACACCTCTGGTGGTGCCAAGGCCATGCACCTACGACGTAGGGTGGCCGGAGCAATCTATGACTGCTGATGTCGGCGGCCAGGCCCTGGATGACGCTGCGGCGGAGCCACCTGCTATAGTGAACGCCTCTGTGCCATCAAAATGATGCGCAGAGTGTCCTTGTGACTCGAACATACCCCGCCCGGCCCTCTCAATGCCCACTGGTGGTAGGCAGCCTGCGTGCTACCCCGATGGGGAGGCATCATGCCGCGACGGGCATGATGGCGAAGCGGCTGCGAGGCGATCTGCGAAGTGGCGGATTGGTAGATTTTGATCCAAGGACATTGCTCTGACGGTTGAGTCGGCGCATTGCTGTAACACGCGTCTTCCGCTGCTGCGCACCACGTGATGTGGGGCCTTGCGACAGGCCGGTGTGGAGTGAGGTTCAGATCATGTCCTATGGCAGAGAATGGTCACGGTGAAAGGAAAAGATTCTTCTCTATTTTTTGTTCTCTTTTGCCACGTCTCTACTCGGTGTGTGTGCGTGTTTTGGCCATACCTGTCTCCCCTCTCCGTCCTCCTCTCTCTGTCCGTGTGTGCACACGGCACTACTACGTGTTTTACGTTGCTTTACGGTTTGCGTGTTTACTTATCACGTGTGTGCGTCTCTTTTCAGCACCAGCCTTTTGCTCTCCCCGTTTTTCCCCCTCTCTTTTTAGTCCTCATCACCTCCCCTCTCCATTACTTTGCCTGTGCCCCTTTGCCTGGTTGTGTCTGGTGATGTGCCTTTCGCGACTATGGTGGACTGCGGTGCGGCTGGAAGTATGAGAGGTCGTGCTTCTCTCACCTTTTCGTTTGTGATGTCTCTTTCTTGCTAACGTATTCCCCCCTGCTTGCTTGTCGGTGCACTCGCCCTCGCTCACACGTATACGCATATTTGACAGCTGCCGTGTCTCTCCCCCTCTGTCCCTTCTCAGCGTGTTCATTTTTGCTCTGTTGACGTGGCTATACGACGCTTCAGAGGCCTCTCCGCCTCTCCGTCCTCCCTCTATCTCTGTGTGTGCGCGCGTGCGTGTGCGCGTGTGTGTGGTCTCTTGTTTTTGTGTCTCTGCTTTTTTCTTATCGCGTTTCAGCTGCAAGCATGCCTGCGGCGCGGCTGGCGCTTTTATTCGCCTCCCTATGTGAGTTGTTGCTCTCTCTCCTTGTCTTTCCTGTGGAAGAGCATCACCCGTACCAGACATCGACAGCGATGCAAGGAAGAGTGTAGCTACCGACGCACAACTTGCCAATATGATGGCTCGCGATCCTCTCTGCGCGCGGAGAGGATCCGCACGAGACGAGCAAGGAGATGGAGAGGATGGGCAGAATACCTCCTGTAGGGCTGTGCTTTCGCGCTGGGGCAAGAACGCAGGTGTGAGGAGAGATGGAGCGTGGTAAGAAGGCCTTTGCGTGTCCGTTTCTCTTTGTGCCTTTTGCCCTCTGTCTTTGCCTTCTCTTCTTCCTCAGTGCCGTGACTGCTCCTCTGCTCGGCCCCCTCCACTAGCGGGGCTTGCACACACACACACACACACAGCACAGCACAGGCTCAGCTATGCCGCGTAGAGAGGGCGCTTTCGCTGCCTTTTCCACATGAACAACAATAAAAAAGGAATGCAGCCCCGTTGCAGCGAAGCGGCCGGATGGCTGAGTATTCTCTCGCTCTTGCTCTCGTGTTTTTCTCGTGCACACCGCGCATTCGCACTCGCAGAGATATGACGCGTCCACGACGGGTGCGCGATGGCTCACCTCCTTCCACCCCATCCCCCTACCGGTTCTCCTTTTCGCTCTCTCTCTCTGTCTGTCTCTCTTGCTGCGCCGACACCTATCGGCACGTCGTTGTGTGTCTTCGGCTCGTCTGTGCTGCTCGTGCTTCTCTCTCCCCTCGTGCACTGCACGTCTCTACATCTCCCACGCATGGCGTAGAGTTTTTGCTGGCTTTTCTTTGCCTCGTTCTCTTTTCCGCGCACGCGCATCTCTCTTCCTCCCTCCTTCCTTCTTCGTTATTCGTCGCTGAGAGCTTGCGCGTGTGGGTGTGCCGTGTATTCGTTTCACCAACGGTTCTTCGCAAACACACCGAAGAGGTCCTCCGCTGATACCCAAGTGACTTGCATCCCACTCGGAAATACTTGATCACACCCCAGAGCTGAGAAGACAAGGAGTCCGGCATCGTAGAGGAACGCCCCGACACACTACGCCCCCCACCCTCCGACACGCCGATACTCACGCGCGCCTCAACGGGCATCGCACATAGTACGCGTACATTAACAAACTTCTCGCTCAGCGGGCACCGACGCGCATTTTTCCGAGGCAGTTTTACTAGGGCGTTACGTTCTCGAGGATGCTACCCACCCCAGTGCAAGCAAAGCATGCCGCGAAGGCGGCCACGCCTCAGGCGACATGGGCGACAGCAGAGGCCCCGGCTAGTGTGGCTTCCAATCCGTCTCCTCGCCATGCAGCGAACGACACGCACGCTGCCACGCCGTCTGTCCATACACGCCCGACAAACGACACTGCGCTTCCGGCGTTTGCCCCGTCAACACAGCGCGCGAGCTCACAGCCGACTGGGTCAGCTGCGAAGGCGGGGCTGCCGATACCGAAGGCGGACCCGTCTTTCATGCCCGAAAAGCCTATCTCCGCCTTCAGCCCAGGTATCTTGGCACGCGGGCAGCAGCCCGGCTCCGGCTACGGAATAGGCTCGGCCATGGGGAGCTTTGGTGGTGGCGTGATGGCGCCGATGGGCGTCGGCGGTGCACCCAACCCAGCTTATGGGGCACAGTTTGTGCAGCCGCTCGGCGGCAGCAGCATGTACGGCGGTGGCTCCATGTTCGATGGAGCCCCTCCCGGTGCCGCCGATGGCTTCATGTACGGCGTGCAAAACCCAACCATGATGCACGCCTCCAGTTATGGCACCTCCACAATGGACCCCTCGGGTGGCCCGGTGGGCAGCATGTACGGCATGGGTGGTCTGATGGGCAGCATGTACGGCGTGGGTAGCCTGATGGGGCCCATGGGTGGTGGCGGCTACGGAATGAGCGGCTACGGAATGAGCGGCTACGGCGCAGGCGGCTTCGGTGGTAGTCTCTATGGCGGCTCTCTGCTCGGTAACACCGGTAGTCTCTACAGCACGGGGGGCTCCCTCTACGGCAGCAGCGCCCCAAGGGCAGTGATGGGCAGCATGTACGGCAGTTTTATGGGCTCCATGTTTGGAGGTTTCGGCTCCATCTACCAAGTCGACGGTCCCCACACGAGCCTTGGTGTAGTGCGCAAGCAGTCTATTCCAGGCTTCTCCTACACGTTTGGGTCGAACCTGGGCACTACCGCGTACCGCCCGAGCTTTCACGTCGACTCGGCGGCATCGCGTAGCGGCAGCATGCGGGATAACACTTTTCGCACCTCCACCTCGATGAAGGCCAGCGAGCACGAGGCGGAGCCGAAAGTGAAGGCCGAGGAGACGGCCCGGCAGCACGGCTCGACCGGCGTTGACAAGGACGGGAAGACGATTGCGGAGAAGCCCGAGGGCGACACGCCAGCTTCGGCCGCCGTGAAGGCGACGGAGCCCGAGTCGATCATGAAGAAGCGCACACCGGCGACAGAAGCGCCAAAGTCGCCGACGACGGCGCGCCAGCAGGGCAGCTGCAACGCTGCCGGCCAGGCGTCGACGCTCTCTAGCGATTTTCGTATCCACAACGTGGCTGTGCTGGAGCAGGCGGGCGCCGGAAGTGCGACCGTGACGAAGAAAGACGAAACATGCGTGATGAAGGGCAAGTCGTTCGCGATGGACGAAGTGGTGGAGTACAAGCCAGCGAGCAAGAGGGCCGCCGTCGAGTCGCGTCATCTGAACGACCTCATCGAGCACGTGCTCGCAGGCCACAACAGTGCGATCCTCGTCGCCGACGACGGCAAGGCAGTAGGCGCCGCCAAGGCGGCTGTGGAGACGACCATGATGAAGCTGATAGAGGAACTCAGGAAGCCGGCACGCAACAGCTATGCGGGCCTGTCAATGACCATGTGCAGCTTGCCGAGTAACACGACAGTATGCGATCTCCTCGTTCACGATGCGAAGGCGACGCCGTTGAAGACGGGCAACTCGCCGCTTTTCGGGCCCGCCGTCGTGGGCCTCAAGTCGGAGCCCATCGAGAGTGGTGCCCACTTCGCGGAGCTGTACGACACCGCACTGAAGCGCGGCGATCAGAAGTCGATAATGGTGTGCACGGTGGTCGTGTTGCAGATGCGGCCGGCCTCGAGCGAAGGCAAGGGAGAGGTGTTCCTGTCCTCTGTTTTCATCGGCGTCAGCCGTACCGGCCCAAAGGCGTTCCACGACATCATCGACAAGCTTCCTGCCTCTGCGCACGAGATCTTCCGTTACGCGATTGACGGCCCTACAGTGTGCGTGCACGTCGTTTCGGTAAGCCACGACACGACAGACGCAAAGGTGCTGGAGGAGGCGGCGAAGGTCGGCGCGGTCCAGAATAGCCCAGCACGCAGCGGCAACGTACGCCGCTTTATCGACTTCACGGAAAGCCAACTGAAAAGCATGTTGAAGCGCCGCGATGCGAGCACTGGCTCCGAGAAGGCGGAGCTTGACAACCACGTGAAGCGGCTGAACGTAGTGCTGCAGGACGCGAAGAGTCTTCTGTCCAACCCCCAGAACACGGCACCGCCCGTCTACCAAACTGAGGTAGGGGCGAGCATTGCGGCAACTCTGGCAGAGCCGAAGACCACTGCCGCTCCAGAAGCTGCGGCCGCGGGCGAGGCGACGGACAAGCCTTCTTCGACTGCCGACTACAAGCCACGCAGCACCAACATCGCGGCTCTTGTAATCGCGGATGTGGCTGAGGCGCGCGCCTACTCGGTAAAGGACACGATCGTGACGTCCAGCGGTCGACCTTTTTCGGTAGATGAGGTGGTAATGCGCGACGCGGTGAAGTCGACGGCCATGAAGACCAAGACGACGGGCCGGGTTCTGACCGCCTTTCTCAAAGGGTACAACGGAGCCGTCATCGTGGCGGATAGCACGGCGGTGGCTGCTAACGGAATGGAGTCACCGACAATGAGCTTCCTCTTCTCGGCCGTCGCCGGTGCCCTCGAGAATACAGGCTGCAAGGGGGTGCGCGTGTCCATCGCGCTCTTACGGGGGTCCGGCTCGGCGTGTGACTTGAGTGGCACCGCTGCGGAACTGAAACCGATCGAGGTGTCATCGTCTCCGCTGTTTGGCCCGATCCTGCAAAACGTTGCACTGCACCCCATTTGCGCGCAGGAGGATCTGCAGAAGATAGTGGACAAGGCACGGGAGCAGGTGAAGCCGCTGTGGAATGCGCATAGTGCGGTGTACATCACAGTGCTGCATTGCTTCGCGGAGGGTGACGATGTGTTCGTGTCGTCGCTGCTTTTCTCTGTCTCTTCGTCCACGTGCAAACTGTACGAGCAGGTGCTACGGCAGCAGAGGCACAGCATGCACGACTTGTTTCGCTACGCCTTTGGCGGTGCCGCCACGACGGCGTTCGTCGTCTCAGTGGCCAAGGAGGACCAGGTAGCGGACGTTGTGGCGTCCCTCGGCACACAGCACTCCGCGAGTGTCCTGCGCAACCGCTCGCCGCGTCAGGGCAGCATCAGGAACTTTATCGCATACACAAAGGCCTCGCTCGACAAGCGCCGTGAGCGGCTGGCGACTCTTTCGGACGACTCCACGGAGAAGGCGGCCATGACCAAGGCCATGGCACCAATGGAGCGCATGCTGAGTGACCACGAGAAGGTAATGGCGGACCCTGCCAGCAACTTCCCACAGGCCTATCCCGCAGAGAACGGCAGCGACAAAGAGGCCAACAGCGAGGCACCGGCTGCGGCCGGCGCGACGAGGCAGGAAGGCGATCGGTGCCTGATTGACAACGGGAACCGCGATTTGCCGAGCGACCAGCAGCCGCGGCAGTCGCCTCAGAAGCCGGCCGCCAGCAGCACTCCTAGCTCACGTCCAGAGGAGCCGATCGCCGGCTTCACGGAGCCGCGCGTGGTGGCCTTCGTGGGTCGCGACGTGGCGGAGGGCGCGAAGCAGCTTTCGCTCGGCAGCAAAGACTACACGCTTGATGAGATGGTTAAACGCATGAGGAGCTCTAGCGGTACCACCACGGGGCCGTCGGTCAAGATGGCTGAGATCGAGTTGCGCTTCGCTGGGGTGCACAATTGCTCTCTCATCTCCGCCAGCTCGGTGACGGATGCCATCTCGGCCGAAGAGCCGGTGTGGATGTACTTCCAAAAGTGCCTCAACAGCGCCCTCGCGAGTGGCAAGCCTGGCGAAGAGATGTGCGTCGACCTCTCCTTCGCAGTCGTGTCGGCGGACGAGCTTTTGGCGGACCTGCTCTCAGATGAAACGACGGCGGAGACTAAGCCGCTCGAGATTGTGTCGTCGCCTATCTACGGCCCACGCATCCACAATACCCGCTCGGTTGCGGTGCGCAGCGCGGACGAGGTGGCAAAGCTGATGGAAAAGGTTCACCTTCGCGCCGAGAGCCACCTCGGCGCGATCCGCACCGGCGACCTGATGGTGGTCGGCACGGCGCTGCTGCGCCGCCGGACGAGCGAGGGCGATGTACTCGTGGCGTCGCTGATGGGTACGCTGACAGGGCCTTCGGTGAAGGCGTACAAAGAGGCAACAGAGAAGGCGCCAGTGGCGCGGCGCACGCTGCTGAGTAGCGCCTATGGCGGTCCCAGCGCTACCGTCACATTGCTGAATATCGGCACCGAAGATGAGTCGGCGCAGGACATGTTGTCCACTGCCATGGCGATTAGCAAAAACCAGCGCAACCTGGTTAGCCGCTCCGGTGGCGTCGAGGCATTTGTGCGATTCACCGAGGGCACAATGAAGCGCGAGCAGGCGCGCGCCGCGGCTGCGTCGGGGGAAGCGAAGGAGCTCCACTTGCAAAAGATGAATCGCCTGCAGTCCGTCATTGAGGACCACAAAAAGCTGTTGCACGATTTCACGGCTCCCATCCCCGCTTACCCGATCACAAGAACAAGCAACTGCGACATCCCAAAGGCGGAGAAGAAGGGTACCACCGTCCCCAGCACGTCGCCTGACAGCGCCGCCATCTCTAGTGGGTCCAGGAAGGCGCCGCAGTCTACCAAGGCTCCGACGCCTGGCAGCACCACCAAGAAGGAGTCGGCGGTGCCCAACCGCATCCAGACTGTCGTGGTTGTCACGCCGAATCGAAAAACACTATCCTCGACGGCCCTGGTGCCGGTGACGCGGGCGGACGAGACGCACATTACGATAGGGATCGCTGGCGAACAGCGCACCGTCGAGTGGGATGAGGCGGTGAGTCGCCTCGACCAGTCCTCCGCCGTGCGCTCCGACAAGCTGAGCGCCGTGGCCCAGCATTTCGTGGGCGGCTTTAACACCGCCATTCTCTGCTGCGACGTAGGAGGGTCCAGCGCTGGGCCCACCGCCTGCGCCAAGACGGTGCACCACGCTATCGAGGCGAGGCCGGAGAACTCCGAGCTCTACATGTCCATCACCGCCGTCAAGGATGACGGCAACGCCAAGGACTTGCTGGCGCCGAGCGGCAGCAGCGGCTACATCCCTATGAAGGTGAGCAACTCCCTCATCTTCGGCCCGTGGGTTCACGGAGCGACCATGGCGCGCCTTGCTAGTGTAGCCCAGTTTGACGGCACCTTCAGCGCCGCGTACGCGGAGGCCACAAAGGACGGGGCCGCGTGCGTTGTGAGTCTCGTTCTAAAGGCAATGGAGAAGAAGGACGTCATTGTGAACAGTCTGCTAGTGTCTCTGAGCACGCAACTCAACGCGCACGCGGCAGTGGTGAACGCGCCGCTCAAGACGGATCGCAAGCTTTATCAGTACGCCGTGCACGGCAGCTGCTTCAGTGTCGGCCTTCTCGGCCTACCCGACAAGGTGGACAAGGAGGGGATCGGAGAATGTCTTGAAGTATATGCGAAGATGCGAACTATCGAGAACCGCCCCATGCGGAGTGGCAGTGTGCGGCGTTTTCTCGCCTACTCTATCAAAGCCGCGGCAGATGTGAAGTCCCGCGCTGAGCGCGTCACGGACGAGCTGCAGCGCGCGATGCACAAGCAGCGACTCGCTTCGCTGGAGAAGATGATCGGCGACGCGCGTGCGCTGGTCGAATCGCCAGAGGGTCGAATCCCCAACACGTACATGTAACCTAAACCCCCTCTTCGCCGAGACGGAGAAGGGAAGGAGCATGAGCGCGCACCCACAGGCATGCGTACATCGCATTGCGCGGACAATGCTCGGAAAACAAGGCGAAAAAGTGAAAGGCACGCGGCAGCGGTAGAAAGGCGAATGCAAACACACATGAACATGAGTGACCTGAGAATCCTGTTGCACTTCATCGCTCTGTCTTCGCCTTTTACCCCCCCTTTTTCCGCGTTCTAGTGGGCTCATCTTTCGTTTCGTGCCCCCACGCCCTTCTCATCCTCCAATGTGAAAGCTCTCTTTCTCCCCTTGATGATGTCTGCGCCTCCTTCCACGGGGATTGTTGTTCGAGCGTGTATGTTGCTGATAAGTCTCAATGAACCTCGGTGTTGTGCTCAAGCGGGTGCGGTTTGTCTTTTTTTTTCGTCATTTTTTTTTGTGTGTTTGTGGGAGGAGGGAATGGGGGTAGGGGCTCTCTCTTCTCTACCTCGTCTCTCGTTTTTCTCTCCGTTCAGCTCTTTGGTTCCATCCGTGTGCTCTTTATACTGGCCTCCGCGCCGGCCATGCTCTCAGCGGGCTTACAGGAGTCTCTACTGGTTTGCATGCACACCGCGTGTGTGATGATGAGCAGAGCATCTCGCTCACCTCTCTTTTCTTTATTTCAGCAGATCTTTTCTTGTATGTGGATTTGTCTCTCTTTGAATGTGTGCGCATATTTATTTTCTTATATATCTGCTTTCGATAACGTCTGCCTGGTGCTTCCGTTGTTGCTGCGATTGTGTGCGCTGTCAACGTTTCAGATCTCGCACCATTATCCCACACCCATCACCTCTTGGACCCTGGTGCACTCCCATCTTGTTCTCTTTCTGGTCTGCTCCTGCGTTTGCACTTTTTCGTTGTGCTCATGTATCCTTCGACGCCGCCGCTCCTGCACACAAACACACACACACACACACTGACACACAGATATCTTACCCTCCGTCTTCTCCTCCTCGTACCTTTGCACCCCGTTCTCCGTTTTCTGTGTCGCTCTGTTGGTTTCCTTTGGTGCGTCTTTTCTTTCTCTCTCTCTCTCTCGTTGCTTCCCTCTGCAGCTTCATAATGCCTCATGCTCTCAAACATGCACATCCGCACACAATCACACACAAGTGCTCTTGCTGTTCGTGCGCGTACGTTTTTCTGCCAAAGTGTTGACGCCACCGCTTGCTTTGCCCTTGTGCCACTCTTCTTTCTCTCTTGTGCCTGTGCTTGTGTGCTTGAGGATATCTTCATTGTTGCTCTCCCCACTCTCCTCTTGGGCGCGCATGAATAGACTCGCTCTTTTTTTTTTGGGCGTAGGAGGGGGGCACGCCTGTATGCGCGTGCACGCAACATCCTGACTCTCTCTCTCCGTTCTCGAACCCATTCTATCCACGGATACGTGCGAACATATGTGCGTGGTGCATCAGCGCCTTTCTCCCCCTATCCCGTTTCTCTTTCTCGCGTTTTCTCTCAGTTGAGCCCTGAGTAAAGAGGGCAGTGAGGCGGCGAGCACAAAGGCATGTGTGAAGACGGCGAGGAGTGAAACGTGCGTGTGCGGCTGCACGTGAGTGTGCGTGTGTGTGTGTGGGGGGGGGGGAGGGGAGCGCCCACATCGTTTTTTTTTAATACTCCTGCCTTGTATATTCTCTCTCTCTCTCTGTGTCCCCTGCCACCCCGTCTGTGGCAGGTGAGGCGTTCAAAGCGTCGTTGTGGGCGATGATGACTCATTTCTCGCTGATGTTTTTCTTGCACGTCGCGACGGCTGCTCGAACACACATACATGTGAATACCGTTTTTTTTTTGTTCCGTGTGTGCTTCATGTTTTGTGTCTCTTTGGCCTAGCCCTCTGTGCACATTTTTTTTTCCTTTTGCTGTTGCCACCCTCTCCTCTTATTCTTCTGGACTTTTTGCACCTCCGCCGCCAGCTGCTCGGAAGGAGGCAGGAGGAGGGAAGGAGGTAGGGGATGGAAGGAGGGGTAGTTCATTGTTTCGTTGTGTCTGTGTGTGCGTGTCTTGGTGTGTATCTGTACGACCCCCCGCTGGAGGATGGAAAAGGGTCTCTTTCCAGGCCTCCCCATTGCTCCATGTGAGAGACTCTGGCTGTTTCTCGTTGCTGCCTCTCCGGACATTTCAGCCCCTACCTTGCTTCTTTCTTGTGCGGTTTTACATCCAGAGCGGATGGCGACAAGAAACCTGAGGGAAGGGAAGGGAAGGCATTCAGCGCGGATCCAATGCATGCAACAGGTGCACCCGCAAAGACGCACACGAAAAGAGAAAGTGAAAGAGAGGACTGAAACAAAAGACGTGCATGCTACAAGGAAGGAAACATACAGGCGAGAGCGGAATGTTCGTTCCCCTGCCTTACCTTTTCATTCTCAGTACAGAAGGCGCGGGAAGAGCACTCATTGTGTTGGCGTGCCGTCCTGTTCTGAGTTTATCTGTGCATATACTTTTCCAAAGGTTTCTTTTTCTTTAATTTTTTGGAAGTGAAGTTGATGGCGATCTGCTGATGCTGTTCGGTGATGTCGGCTTTGTTTTTCATCCTCAAGTGCACGCTTTCATTGTTTGATTCTGTCGCAGGTATATGTGCCGGTGCACGAGTTTGTGCATAGGCTAGTGCATTGCTTTTTGACGCTCGCACTCTTCCTCGGCACCTCGCACCGTCCTCAGTTATCCCCAATGCTCGTCTGGCTTTGTCATCTCTCTCCACAATTGCGTGGACTGCGTTGCTTGCTCTTTTACCTTTGTGTTTCATGTGCCACAGTAGATTTTCTTATGCCTTTTCGTTTTTCTTTTTTCATTCCCTCTTTTTTTTTAGGTCTGTGATAGTCTGCTCACTACCCCACTGTCGCTCATGTTGTTGGCTTGTGTCTCGGCATCTGTGTGTCGTCATCGTTTGTTTCGTTGATGCTCCCTTCTTTTCGCCCCTTCGTCTTGTTCGCTGTATTTTTTTCTCTTTGGCTTCTTTCTGGTTGCCTTCTTACGAGCCTCCCTGCCTGTGACAAGAGAAACACGTGCTTCACTTGTGCACCCCCTCCCTCCCTCCTATACGCACGTACTTTAGCAAAACAACAGGCACACGCACACAGTCGTCTACAGGTCTGTGTGCTCTGATTGCCTTTGCAGTTGCTGTGGTTGTTGGGTGATCGGGTCTTTTCCCTCCTCCTTTCATCTCTCTCAACGCCGTCTCTGCTCCTTATCTTTCTTGCGTTCTTGTCTCTGCATGCTACTGCCTTCTTCTGTGCGTGTTTAGTGACGTGCGGCTGTATGCTGTTTCTCTTATTTTTTTCCTGTCTTCTTCGATGTGCCCACCACCCTTAGTGCTCTTTATACATTCTTTTATCCTTGGAGCCTCCAATGAACGCGAAGGCGCTGGGTCGTCGGGTGCGCATGCGGCGTGTGTGCGTGTGAGCGAAACGCAACGCGTGCATGGGTTGCGTATTCATGGGACTCATTCACCCCCCCAAACCCCCAATCCTGCTCTCAGAACGCCTTTTAAACGAAAAACCTTTTTATTTTCTTTTTGCTCCCCAGCTCTCCCTTTGGGTCATCTCAATCGCCTTTGTTCTTTCCTACTACGCGGCAACGCTCACTCACACTCTGTCTCTCTGTTTCGTTGCCCTCCGTATGCATCGTTTTTCTCGCGCCTTTCCTATGAGTTTTGGGTGGTTCGTCATGTTTTTTCTTTGTTGTTTTCCTTGGCGGTGGCGGGAGTTGGTGCCTTTATATGTATAGTGTATTCGTTTCTGCCTTTGAAGAGTTGTGCTTCGTTATGTGTAAAAGAGAGGCTTGGTTTCCGCTCATTTCTCTTTTGTCACCTACGTCTGCGTCTTTCTGTCTGTTCTCGTTCCTCTTCGGCTGTCGTGGTTCACGGGCCTTTTCGAAAATTGTGTGTGTGTCTGTGTGCGAGTATCCACGTGTGAGTACGGCGGTGATGAGAATACAGGTGTTTCTTCGTCTCTCTTCTCGACGTAAATGTGGCCACGCTCACTCGCGCGCACCATCGCCCACACGCATACCCGGGTACACACATCATCTAAGCAATTGTTTTTGTTCTTGCTTCTCTCTCGTGTGGACGCCTTTGTATTTGTTTTGCATGTGTGTATCCCTCTCTCTCTCTTCGTTTCTGCATACGGTTGTGGTACACTCGGATGATGGAAATCAAGCAACGTCGTCTACGATAAACGCTTGAAACAAGACAAGGAAGCCGCAGTGCATCCTGGCGACGGCAGCGAACCCCCGAGAAGGATGAACCGGAGGACACCGCCTACTCTCCACCTCTTGTTGCAACGGCGGACTGCATCCCTGGACGCGAAGAGGATGACGAGGTGGTGAGTGGGCGGTGAAGCTCCACCGGGTTCTTGCCAACCGTTGGAGAGACAAGCGTGCGCCGTCGAGGCGAGCTTTCAAATGTAACGTCGTATGCATATGTGTGCGGATCCCTTCCCCTTTTCCCTCCCTCTTCAAAGGCGGATTGCAGTTAGAGGTTGAGGCCCACGGCATGCTGTGGGGATCGGCCCACTGGTCTTCTGCTTCCGTTGTTGGCCAGCTTGAGTATTATGTCATGCTGTTGGGCTCCTATGATGGTACGAGTTGCAAGCCTACTCGTTCTCTTTCGATGCTTTACATCGCTCTTGTTCCTCTCCTTCCCTTCTCCTTTCCGCCTCTCTTGCCATCGCACAGCTTCTCCTGATCTTTCCGGCTTTCGTTTTCTTTTTTGACCTGCCACGATCTCTATTCCACTTCTTCTTGCCTCGTCTTCATTGGCTGAAGCACTCTTAACTAGATAGAAACACGACATTCACGCCTTCTATCCATCCAGTATCCCTCCTCCCTGTGCACAAGCACCCGGTTCCACTCGTTCCACGCCCTACCGCTCCCGCCCCCCCCCCTTTACAGCCTCTCCTCACCTCCTACGTCTCTCCCCTGGCTGCGTGTCTTCAGAGCCCGTCTGTGTTGTTGTTTTCGTACGGTGAGTGTTTGTGACTCTGGGCTTGTGTGCGCGTGTACTTCTGCTTCCCTTCCTTTCGTTGCGTGGACTGCCTTCTCTCTCCTTGACAGCCTCTTCGCACGTGCGCGTGGGTGCGATCGCGCTTGCATAAATATCACTCGACCTCTGTGTGTGCACCAGCTCCCTCCTCTCCTCCTTCTCCCTTCCGTGACTCCGTCTGTGTATGTGCGTGTGCGCGACTTCATCGTATTGGGCCGCCCCTCTTCTCTCCTCGTGTTTTCGTTGTTTGACCTGCGTGTTCTCCTCCTTTTCCTCTTTCTAAATCCTGTTCTGCTTTCGGTTTCGCTGGAGTCTTCCTCACTCCTCATCACACACACACACACACACACACACACACCTACCGCTCGCGAAGGCAAGCAAAACAGCAGCTGCAATAAAGTTTGCTTGCCGAGTTCACAGATACTGACACTGACACATACACGCACACACAGTCAGTCTCCAGCCATGAGCTACGGCGGGTACGATCAAGGCTACGGCGGCGGCTTTGGGTGCAACATGCAAGACTATACTTACCAGCAGCAGCAGACGCTGCCGTACCAAGCGCATGGCGGCTACAACCTGTACGGGCAACTTGATGTACACCCTCCGCAGCAGATGAGTGGCGTGACCGGCAATGCTAATGGGGCTTACCAATACCACGGCTACACACAACCGTGCGGGGACGATGCTCACTCGACGGCGCTGAAGTCGTCGAAAAGCTTCACGGGTCCCTCAGCTGACGTGGAACGCAAACAGAGCAGCGTGACACGCACCCGTTCCATTGCCTCGCGCAGCAGCAAAGGCGGTGGCACGGGCATGGCCCGCCACGGCAGCGTCTTCTTCGGAACCCGCGAGCGCGACACCCAAGTGGCCATCAGCACTCGCGGCGGCATGAGCGTGCGCGGCCTTGACGAGGAGGAATTCGAGGAGTTAAAGCAGTACTACGGAGACATGGCGTGCCGTAACGAGGAGCGGCGCATGGACGGGCTGAAAGCTGTGCGGAGCTACCGTGGCGACATCGAGGACGGAGAGGATGTCGGCAAGCCGCGCCGCGTGACAAACCGCCGCAACGTGGACGGCCGCTCGGCGACCGGCTATGGTGGCATCAACTTCAAGCGCAAAGCAGCCATGCGCAATGGCGAGCAGTGGGGTGAGGTCGAGATCCGCAACAGGCCGAATGGCAACGGTGGCCGCTCGCGCAGCATGGAGAGACCCGTCGTGCAGCAGCCGATACCCGGGCCGAGCATGTACATGGCACCCGCTGTGCTCGATGAGCCGCCGGTGGTGCCGCAGATATACAATCGGGAAGATGTCCACTCTTATAGCAACATCAGTGACTCGTTTTCGGAGGCGGACGAGGGTGCACCGAGAGATTTCGACTACTGAACAAACAACGAGGGAAAGCAGGAGCTGAGGAAGACACGCAGAGGACAAAAATAAAGGTCCAGGAGAGAAACTAGTACTGGGGAGCCTGTCGACGCCCCATAGAGTGTGTGGAGAGAGAAGAGAGCATGCCTGCATCGCCGAAGACACACGTACACGCATGGGGGTGGGGCCTGGCGTCATCGTTGCGATCCTTCACTCGTCGCTTTGCGTGAAAGCGAGTGGGTGGGCGTTGCTGATAGCCCGTCTCCCTCTTTCGATCTCTTTGACCCGCGCTTCTGCTCCGTTTTTTTTTTCTTTGTGTGTGTGTGTGTGCTCTTTGCGTTTATTTCTGCTCCTTTCATATTGCTTGTCGACAAATCTTTTTCCCCTTTCCCCATCGTGTGCAGTGTATTACCTCCTCTCGTTCTTGGCCGTTTGTCGACTTTCCCTGGCTGATTCGTACCTCACCTCGCCCTCTTCGGCGCACCCACTCCTACCTTTTCCTCTGCGCCTTCGCTCACCCTCTTTCTCCCTCCTCTCTCTCTGCATTGTTTCCGTTTCTGTTTTCAGCTCTCTTCTTTCTGGTTTCTCTGTCCGCCCCGCTCTCTCTCTCCCGCCGGCGTCGTCGTCTTCATGTTTCTTTTTTTGTGTTTCGCGCTCTTCTCCACCAATGCATTATTCTCTTCGTGCCCTTTCCTTGTTATCCCCCCATCCTGTTCTCTTTCTCTTGCTGTGTGATCTATGCGCGTTACTTTTCTATTGACTCTCTTCCTCCGCCCACGTTTTTGTTTTCTGTGTCCACTTGGTTGGGCTGGCGGGCGTTATTGCCGACTCCTTCGTCTGCTGCCTTTTCTTGCTGTTCATGGGGTTGCTACCCTACTGCTCACCCCCATATCCGAACCTACCCTCCGTCTTCCTCTCTGCATTCCGACTGTTTTTGCGGCCGCATATGTGCACTGTTGTTTGCTGCTTTGCGTATTCATGGGGCGTGCTCATGTATGTGTTTACGTGTCCGACTTTTACGAGCGCGCGTATCTTGCCCTAACTAGGCGTATGTGTGTCTCTGGTGCCACCGCCTCCGTGTGCGTCTGTCTCCTCGTCCCCTCCGGCCCCTCTCCCTTACTTGCTTGTGCCTCTGACGCTTTTCCCCCTTGTTCACTTTTGCGCTGGTGCTGCATTATTTTCCCTTGGCACCCTGTTAGTTGCCTTTTCGAGACATGCTTGGTAGAACACACAGACACACATGTCCACTCTCTTATGCACATACACAGAAGGGTGGACCTGCTTGCATCGACGGGCAGGTGGATGCACACGCACGTACACAAACACATACACACACACACACACGAATGCGCGCGCACCTTTGTGCTATGCTGCTTTTCCTCGCGTGTATTGTTGTTGTCCACTTCCCTCCTTACTGTTTCCCTTGTGGGAGCATGCATCTTTTCCTCTCGCTTTTTTTTTGGTGCATTGGTACACACCAGATGAGGATTGCTGTGCAACGGCAACAAAAAGGTCGACAGCTGCTCATCGTTGTATCTCTCCCCATCTCTGTTTTCCTTTTTCGTATGACCGCGGCATCATGTGATGTCGGTATGGGGAGGGGAGAAGAGGACATGCGAGGGAGGCGGGGCTAGTACGGTGAGGCGTATATATATATGTGTATGTCTGTGAGGGAAGGGGGAGGGGGTTGAGATTTTGACACCGCTCCAGCTGTGTATGCAGGCAGGCGTGCGGAATCGCCTTCAAGTTCGCCGAAAGGCGCATGACTGTCTTTACCCCTCGCCCTCTACCCCCCCCTCCGTCTTCCCTTTTCCCCTTTCTCCACGCTTCTGCGGCGCCCCTG
Source organism: Leishmania infantum JPCM5 (assembly GCF_000002875.2). NCBI lineage: Eukaryota > Euglenozoa > Kinetoplastea > Trypanosomatida > Trypanosomatidae > Leishmania > Leishmania infantum. The sequence goes on from NC_009417.2 coordinate 1,276,229, forward strand.
TGTGATTCAAAGTTGCCATTTTTGTTTTTTTGTTGTTGTCTTTCGTGTCTTTTGCTTCATCATGCATTTTTTTATTGACTTGCGGTGCTGCCATTAGAGTTCAGAATAAGAAGGTGGAAAGCAGAAGAAGCAAGGGAAGGATGGAGAGGTGGTACCCTCGCACATGTTTGCCTGTGCATGCGTCTGACCGATCAGCCCCCCCCCCCACAAACACACACACACACACACCAGCTCAGGACCCGGAAGAGGCCCTCCCCCTCCCTGTTCAGGGAGAAAACGAACAAAGAACCAGATCAAGCGTCGTTTCTTGTTGAGCGGAAGAGCGAAAAAGGCTGCCGTACAGATGTGTGTCGGAGAGCGGCGCAGAATGAAGAATCTCACTGCGCTTCTCCTCTCACGCACGTTTTGAGATCGACTTCGCTCCCCAATGTATATATATATATATACATTCGTCTTGGCGGGGTGGCGCCCACAGGGTCGGCGCGTTATTATTTTTTTGTGAGTTGCACATATATATGCATATGTATCCTTTTCCCTCTCTTTCCGCATTTTCGGTAATTTTCTCACACACTTCAGTCGCGACGTTCGACGATTTTGGTTTCTCGTTTTCTCTTGTTCTCATTGCAGAAAGTCTTTTTGCCCTTTTAGGGGAGGGCGGTCTCTGCTATGTCGTTCGGGCGGCTTTTTGGCCTCGACGTGCGGGCATATATACGCGTGTGAGGCGTGGTAGCCACCTTTCCCTCGCTCTTATGTTGAGGAGGATGCTAGCTGGTTTTACTGTGTTGTCTGTCAGTTCAACTGAAGTTCTCCGCGACCGGCCCCCATCATGCCCGCCACCGGGGTGATACATGACGGCTAAGGAAGGGTTGATCCCGCACCTTCGTAAGCGTCATCGAAAAGATAAGCAAGCCATACCGTGAAAGTGGAATACGGAAGCCAGCTCCCCCTCCCCGTTACCTGGCGGTGTCCAACATACTGGAGACATGATCCACAGCACGGTCAGGGAACGGGACGGAGCCCCTTCAACTCAGTAACTGCCCCCTTTTCCTGTTTCTTCTGTCTGTCTCTCTGTCTCACTGATTTCACACCAGCGAGGGCACAAGAAATATTCGTGAAGGCACAGCGACGACATCCACCACTGCCGTCCCCCGGTTACTTCAGTTCGTTTTTTTTTCGTTCCTCTCTCTACCCCCTGTGAACAGGCGCAGATAAAAGGTTGTCTCTTCTTCACCCCGCACATTTCTCTATCTCTCTTTGTGTGCGTGCGCGTCTCCGGCACCTTGATTCCCACCCTTTGCCTCACTCTCCTCATCTCCCACCTTTTGGCTAACTTCCATGATGTGCTTGACTTTAGCCATTCTCGATTTCTTGTACTGCTGTCGACTCTGTCTTCCTTTTCTTTCTTCCTCGTCGATTTCTCCGAGAAGACGGCGCTGAGGGCCTCGAGACGCACCCGTGCACAATAACAACAAAGAAAAAACATAGCAGCGGGCTTGCCTACCGCTTACCTCCTCGTACAAGCCCTGTTGACAGACACACTTCCTCTTTCCACCGCCTGCCACCAAAGCCCGTTTCACTCTGCTACACCACTCTTACGACTTCTTATCCGACTCTTCGCTGCCTTGCTGTTCCGTATCGTGTGGTTACCAAGTCCAACTATCGTTGTTCCGCGACAGATCCTTGCGCGATCTCGCCCCTCCCCTTTGTCTTCGCCTTGAATTCTCATTCGCATATATTTTTTTGATGTAGCAGTGCCCTTTCCTCCGTTATTCTCTCCTGTCTTTCCTCTTCTGACGCCCAACACGCATGAGCTGTGGACAAAGTGACCCGTGTGCGGAATGCAAACGTTGACACGCGGTGAGGTGCGGAGGGGGTGAAACAACAGCAAAAATTGGACACGAAAATAGCGGGAACACACACACACACACACGCGTACGCACACGAGGAAGACACCGTCGACGCGCGCGCACACACCGCCTCGCTAATGTTTAGAGCGAACTGCGAAGAAAATAGAAGCGCGAAAAAGAGCAAATGGCAAACAAGCGACAGATGCGCCGCCACGGCTCCTCTTCTCCATTCGTTTTTTTTTTTGTTACGTGTCCGACGTATGTGTTCTGCATTTTTTTTTGATTCTTTTCTTGTTGTTCTCGTGTGTGTATGTGTGTGTGTGTGGCTGTTTGTTGTGGATCTGTACCTCTTCTGCGTGTGCGTCTCTCTCTTTCTTTTTCTTTCTTCCCTCTCCTTACTGTGCTCGCTCTGCGTGGTGTTGCGCTCTTTTACGTCGGGTCCTGATCTTCTTCGACAGCCGCTCTGCATGACCCCGCCCTTCTTCCCATCCCCTCTGCTGCGCGACTCGGGCCTTTGGCCCTCTCTTTCTGTTGGTTGCCCACGTGTTCTTCTTGTGCTTCCCCCCTTTCCCATTGCGCACAGTGTGAGCAAAGCAGTCGACTGACAGACGCCGAGAAGAAGTAGGCCGACACACCCCCACCCACCATCGTGGTGGGCCTAAGTGTCACGGGTCAGACCTTTGCGTGCGTTTTTTTCTCCGTTGTTGGTAAAAGGGGCTGACCCCGCCTCCCTCTCCCGTCTCACTTTATTTTCTCCCACGTTTTCTTTTCGTTCTTTTTTGATGTTGTCCCGTATTTCGCGTGCGCACAGCCCTCACGCGCTATCGAGGGGGCTGGCCAGATGGAGGGGTGTGCTGCGGCGTTGGGGAGTGGTCGATAAGCCAGAGAGGTGCCGGGCGTCGATACGCTGCAAAGGATCGGCGAAAATGCTTGCAAGGGTGCACTGGACACCTCAACAAAGGAGCGAGGGGAGAAAAAATTGATGCGACATAGCCAGAGCTACACCTGCGCTTGAGTGAGGCGAACGCCAACAGCGCGTAGAGTGACGCCGGAAAGCGGGTGCGGAGCGAGCGCGAAAAAACCCGTGAAAAGGCAAAGGCGCTATGAAGAGCGTTTCGAAGTGAAAGAAAAAGCAAAATCAACACCTGCGGGAATGGTTTCTGCCCCTCGAAGACGCATTGCTTGCGCATCACTTCCCCGTCCCTGCCCCTCCTCCTTCTCCCGCGCAAAGGAGGTGGCACCTCTTTTTTCTATATGTGTTTGCGCGCGTGCCGGTCTTGACTTCTCTTTGGCGTTTTCTCTTTCGTGCTGTATCTTTCTTTGCCTTTTTTTTTCGTGTGCTCGGCATATTCTTTTTTTTTTCGGGGGAAAGGGGCTGTTTTGCCTGTCCTCTTGGCAGTTGTGTTTTGGTGGTTTTGATGGTGGCGGGTGAGGAAGAACCGTTGGGAGGTCCCTATACGAACTCCTGTTCTTTGGCTTCTTCTCCCACCTTGCAGCTTCTTACCTCTCACCGAGAGGAGCCTTGCTGCTATTATTTTGTGTCAGAGCCGCTATTCTATTTTTTCTGGCTTCTGTTTGCTCTCTTTCTATACGGCACATCGTTGTTGTGCATTACCTCCTCTTCTGTTTTTTTTTCTTCTTTCTGTGTTGTGTGTGTGGCGGCGCCATGCCTTCCGCGCTCTTTGCTCCTCTCTCCACTCTTATGCTCTTCTTTGGTGACTGTCCCGGCTGTGCTTCTGTTTTCTTGCCGTTCTCTGGATGGGAGGCAGGAAGTGCAACCTTTGTGTCTCTCCGTTTCTGCATTGCTGTCTGCAGGACAGGGGGAAGGGTATGCGTGTGTGTGTGTGTGAAAAAAAAAAAAGAGATGCGCGGCGGACGGTGGTGGGCTAACAGCAGCGATGGCGGTTTTCAACTGCGTCTTGTTCTGTTCCCTTCACGTCTATGTTCCCCCCCTCAGCCCACCCCCTTTTTCGGTCCTTTTTGCTTTTCGGTTACTCACTCGTCCAGAGCCTCATTTCCATGTGCATGTGCATGAATGCTTTTGTTTGCCTTTTTGTGTGTCTAAAGGTGCGTTGTCGTGGGCTTGTGTGTGCGTGTGTGTTTGAATGTGAATCTTTCCCTCGTTTTCTCTCTCTCTGTCGTGCCGATGCACAGCAACGTGTCTGCCTGTCTGCGTGTTTGTGTTTGAGTGCTTGGACCTTGTGGCATGTATCCAGCTAGGGGGAAAAGGCCATTGACTTCGGTTTCTCCATGCACGGGAGCGTTGCCTCCCCGCCATTACCACCACGACCTCCGTCTGTGTACCTGATTTTGAAGTAACACAACAGGCGATGAAATTCTAGACGGCGACGGGAGGTGGGACACCCGCACGCGCGCACACGTTCAATGGATCACCGAACGCCCCTTTCGACTCCTTGAAAGGCATGTGGTAGACCCCTTTGGTAGGAGCGGTTTTGTTGCTCATGCTGCGATTGAAGTACACGCGGAGCTCGTGCTTCGTAGCCTCTCTGTCTCTTTGACCCCCTTCTTCTGTCTGCCTGACCACGTCTTTCGAACTGTTATCCTCCTCTGCTTCTCATTCACACGCACACACACACACACACACACACACACAAACCTCCATCTTTCACGTTGGTGCGCACACGCATCTGTGTTGGACTGCCACCACCATCACCACTCCACGACACTCACATGCACAGACAGACGTATACGCGGTCAGTAACGCACTTGAATTCTTGTTGCTGCGCGTTCTGTTTTTTTTTTTGGTTTCTTCTCTTTGAGCTTCTCTCTGCATCGATTCACCGTGCTTGCGTGTTTGCTCAAGCAAGCAGGTGAGCGCAGCCGTCATAGCAGGCGTAGGTAAGAGCACGCAAAAGAAACGAAACACACACACACACACATACAGCAGTCGCCGCACGGATAGCAGCACCCTATTTTGGTTCTCAAGCCTCTCCGCTTCTCTCTCCCGCCTTTTCCCGTACTCCAACGGTTTTCTTTTTTTTTTTGTCGTGTGTATCTCCATTCTCGCTTGTTTTCTTCTCTGTTTTGCGTGTGCACCCCCCCTCTTCCTCTCTTCATCTCTCACAAGCCGTGGAGTTTCGTGTGTGACTGTGAGAGGGTCTGCACGTACGCTGTACCTCCGTCTCCTTCGCCCACCCTTTTACCGGTGTGGCCACTGCAGCGACTCATAGTTAGCTTCCATCTCTTCCGCCCATCTTTCTTGCGTGCTGCTATTCGGCAGGTTCAGTTTTTTGTTCTTTGTCTTTTTGTTTCCACTGTTGTGCCCCCTCCCCCGTACCTCCTCTTCCTCTGCTGTTTTTCCGTAGTGCTGCGCTTGCGATCCTTGCCCTCGTCGGTCAAAGTGGTCGTGTATTCTCACCCCACATCGGCCTCGTGCGGGTCCTTTCTTGAGTCCCTCAAACCTGTGTGTGCTTCTTTGCGTGCTACAGCTCGATACTCGAGATGGCCTCTAGTGCGAAGAAAAAGGAGAAGACCGGCCACCGCCGCTCCTCGTTGTCGTCCAACTCCGGAGACAAAAAGCCTTCGTCCGTATCCTCTGCACACATGAGCAGCAGCGGCCACAAGCCTTCGGCATCTGGCGGTGCACAGCTCCCGCGGCATCAGAGCACCGCATCAGCGGCCGTGCCTTCGTCCTTGCCGCGAAAGCCGTCGGCGAGGGTATCTGCTTCAGCGTCCAAGCCAGCCGCGCCTTTCGCAGCTTTGCAAAGCGATGCCAAGCGCGCGGGCAGCAGCGCTTCCCCTGTGCCATCGTCGGCGGCTCCCACGACTATACAAGCCGGTTTCCCCGCCACGTCTCCTGCCAGCGGTGCACGCAGCGCGCCCGCTCCTGCTGGGGCTCCGACAACAGCCAATGCGGCGCCAGGCTCGCAGAACGCTATGGTCGCCGATGGCTATGGCTGGATGGGGCCCACCGGCTACGACTCCATAGGTGCCGATGGGGCGGGTACCATGGAATACAATGGATTGGGGTCCATGGGCCCTGGCGGTTATATCATGGGCGATGGCAGGCACAACTACCTGGGGGGATACGGCTCAATGGGCCCTGGTGGCTACGGCAGCATGAATGGCAGTGTGTCGGGCAACTACGGCTCCATAGGCGGTGGTGAAAACGGCATGACCTCGATTTACGGCATGGGTGGGCCGATGGGCTCCATGTACGGCATGGGCAGCAACCTGATGGGCTCCATGTACGGCATGGGCGGCAACCCGATGGGCTCCATGTACGGCATGGGCGGCAACCCGATGGGCTCCATGTACGGCATGGGCGGCAACCCGATGGGCTCCATGTACGGCCTGAGTTGCTACAACATGGGTCTGGGCAGCAACGGAGCCTCCATGTACGGCATCGGCCCCTTCAACAGCCGCATGAGCTTTCGCAGCACCGGCGGCTACGTCGGCGGCGCCTTCGGCAGCCTCTGGCGTGCACCGTCAGCCTACACCTCGCGTCCGAAGCAGGACATCAGCATCCCACCGCCGTCCTCGTCCCTTCACGAGGAGATGCGGGAAGAAAAGGATGACACAGCAGGCACGTCGAAGGACTCGGGCGCGAAGGCCACTGCGCGCGGCGAGGCGACTCTCGGTGCGGAGAAGAGCAAGACGCATGCCGTGGAGGGCACGGGGGCCGACAAGAAGGACGCGGACGCGAAGGATGCGGAGAAGAGTCGCGACCGTGCCATGCCGACGGCGATGGCGTCTTCGCACCGTCTTACGAAGCAGGTGAACGACAACGTGCACGTCATTGCCGTGTTGGCGAAGGAGTCGATGCTGAGCCACCCCGACAAGTCCGTGACGGTAGGCACAAACACGTACCAGATGGACGAGGTTGCGGTGTCCCCGGTGAATATAGACAAGTCGGACTTGCTGAGGGATATCGTGGAGCAGACGCACTGCGGCCACAACGTGTCCATACTGGCCCTCTGCGGCTCTCAGCCGTACACGGCGTGCACTGAACCAATCACTGCCGTTGTCAAGCGCATGATGGAGTCGTTCGCGGAGGATAAGGCGCAGGTGACGCAGGTGAAGGCGTCGGCGGTGTCGTTCGCCGAGGCCGGCAACATGATCGACCTCCTCGAGGCGAACGCGAAGCCGGCCAAGGCGGAGATCGGCTCCAACCCGATCTACGGCCCGTGTGTGATGAACGCGTCTGAGAAGGACATCATGTCGGCGGCTGAGGCGGCCGAGGTTGTCATCGGTACCGCCGCGAAGGCTGCGAAAGAGTGTCTCGTCGTCATCATGTACAAGATCAAGCAGATCCGCCCTGTCACCACGAGCGGCGCCGCGCCAGCGAAGGACGTGTACGTCTCGTCCATGCTAGTCGCCATGGTGAACGACGCCGGCATGCAGAATCTGAAGGCGGCCGAGAAGCACGCCACAACTGAACCCGCGCTCATCTTCACCAACGCGATTGGCGGCGCTAGCCGCACCGTGGCCATTGTGCATGTGCCGGAGAAAGATGCTGAAAAGCTGGTCGGCGGCGCCGCCGCCCACTCCCAGGGCCTACGCGAAATCAAGAACTCGCCAACACGCAGTGGCAACGTAAAGCGCTTTATCGACTACACGGAGCGCGCAGCGGCAGCCAACACGAAGGCGTCCCCGGAGACCACAGCGAAGATTGACCGTATGCTCAAGGACGCGAAGGAGCTGCTGGCCAGGCCTGAGCAGACGCCGCTGATGGCGTACAACCTCTTTGGTAGCAACTCGTCCACGAGCCCGCCGGAGACGGTGCCCCAAAGCGGCGAGGCTGCCGCGAAGAAGGCTGATGCGCCGGCCGAACCCGCTGCGGAGAAGCCCGCCGAAACGGTCGCTGTGGCGTCTGACGCCACGCCGACCGCTAAGCCAGAGTCGGAGACGCAGGTGCGTCTTGTCGTGTGCGTCGACGGCACGGCGACAATTCTGGCGGAGCGGGTGAGGGCGGATGAGGTGGTGGTCCGAACCCACCCGGACGAAGTGCCCGAGTCAGATACGCTCAAGACGCTGCGCGCCGTTTTCGGTAAGGGCCGCAACGTGGCCTTGCTCTCGGCAGAGACGCAGCCGAGGATTCCGCTCAAAAACCAGTACACATGGAAGAGCGTTGCAGAGATCCTTACAAAGGCGTTTGAGTCGCCACCGGTGCAGGCGAAAGACACGTGCATTGAGCTCTTCATGTCCGTTGTGCGCAAGCGCCAGGTGCTCTGCGATCTCATGGCGAACGGCGCGGCGTCGGCGGGGCCCAAGCCTCTCGGCACGGCGTCGTCGCCGCTCTTTGGTCCGGTCCTTGTCGACACGACCTACAAAACATTGCGGCAGGCGTTAGACGTGAAGCCGGCACTGGATCAGGCGCTGCAAGCCGCTCCGGCCCACCTCACGGAGCCGGACTCCATGATTGTCATGACGGCGGTGCTGAAGCAACTGAAGACGAACGACGATGTGGTCGTGGCCTCTTTCATGGCCGCCTCCGGGCCGTCGGCGGCCGGCGTTTGCGGCGCGATGTCGAAGAACCCGGATTACTCGCGCTCTCTGCTGTCCTACGCGATCGGCGGCCCGTGCGTGACGTCGCTGCTCGTGTGCGTCGGCAATGACCACGAGTCCAATGAGGCGGCCAAGAGCAGCCTGACCGACATGCATGCTCTGACTAAGCAGCCGAACCACGCGAGCCGTGATGGCAGTGTAATGGCGTTCATCGACTACGCCAAGAAGGGCCTCGAGGCGAATAGGCTGAAGCTGGAGAGGGCCCAAGGGGAGGAGCGTGACCGACTCACGGCGGTCTTAAAGCGGCTGCAGATCATGCACGACGACTACGACAACCTTCTCAAGTGCCGGGGGGAGAGCATGCCGGCATACTACATGGGCGACAAGCGCGTCAGCCCGACACCAGGCATGAGCGGTGGCAAGCCGGAAGATGCTACCGATGCAACTGCCTCAGCTCACGAGAAGCCACAGAAAGATGTGGGCGTGAAGACGTCGGCGCCAATCCGGGTTTCTGCGGTTATCATGGACGATGACGACGATGCCAGCGGCGCGGCCAACAAGACGCCGATGGAAGTGACGGACAAGGAGCTGATCATCAATGAACAGCGCTACACCCCGACGGAGGTGGTACAGGTGAAGGGCGGGTCGATCCGGTCCGCCATGATCGATGAGATGCACAAGATCGTGCTCGACGGCTACAATGCCGCCATGCTGACGAGCGACGTCGGGGGCAGCACGGTAGGCATCTCGATGGCTGTCAAGACTATCACTGTGATTATGCGCGGCCTACCGAAGGACAGCGAGGCATTCTGGTCGGTGACTGTGTCGAAAGACAACAAGGTGAAGGACTTGCTGGCCGATAACTCTCCCTACTATGATCTCCACCTCGCCTCCTCGCCCCTCTTTGGCAACGTGCCGTACGGCGCGAATATCGTGCCAGTCGCGGAGGCGCAGGTGGAGCCGATTGTGCGAGAGGTGCGCAATGAGGTGCGCGAAAAAGGTGGCGTGGGCTACATCGCCGTCATTCTGCGGATCCTACAGTCCGACGGCGATGTCTGTGTGCCGTCCTTCCTGGTCGCCATCGCGGGGGAAAGCGTCGAAGAGTACGAAAAGGTCCTCTCGACGCGCAGCAGCGCGTCGCTGCTCGGCACTGCCATTGGTGGCCCCTGCAACAGCATCTACGTGGCTGGCATCCGCGGCAAGTCTGGCGAGATGGCGCAACCAGTGCTTGAGCTAGCCGCGAAGATGATGCGTGTGCATAACGGTCCCCTCCGCAGCTGCAGCCTGAATCGCTTCATCACCCAAACGGAGCTGGCGGTGGCGGCGATGCAGCGCAAGATCGAAGCCAGTGGCGGGGCACCGAACCCACAGCTACTGTCACAGGTTGGCCGCATTGGGACGATGCTCAAGGACGCGCAGAACATGCTGAAATCGCCAGGTGGTAGCGCGCCGGCGGTCTACAAGCGTTAACCGGGGTCGCACGGCCGGCGATGCACACGTCGTTTTTTTTTTTGCTTGTCACCTCTTCCTCTCTGCAGCGCTAGTGGTTGTCTTTGGGCTTCGCCTTCCACCTCTATCCCATGTGCCCGGGGTGCCGTGTCTGTCATTCTTTTGGTGTTTTCGTGTTCCGGCGTTGCTCTCTTTTTTTTTTCGTCCTTGCACGTGCGTGTGTATGTGTGCGCCGAAAGAGTTCAGTGTTGTTTTTCGTTTTCTTTTTTTCTGTTCTCTGCCATATTTCTATTTTCTGCGTGTCTGTCCACCTCTTTCTCTCTCTTTGTGCATATGTTCCTACTCGCACCCGCCCTCCTCGGGCATCCTTTTTATGTTTTTGCTCTGCTTTATTCTTTGTTTTATTGGCCCTCTGACAACGTCGTCGTTTCTCTCCTTTTTTTCTGCCCTTTTTGTGATTAGACTTGGTTGCGTTCCTTTTGCTGGGTAGAAACGGAACCTCTTCTCTCGTGCCGTGGGCGTGTGACTGGATGTGCATTGATGCATGCGTAGGCTACCTCTTTCCTTTTTCGCTTTTTTTTTGTTCAGTAGCCCTCCCTCTTCCCTCTCTGTAGCATCACTCACCCTCCCTTTTCTCATGAGGCGATATTTTCCCATTCAATGCCCCCTCCCCCGTCCAGCATTTCTTTCTCTCGGTCTCCCGTCCTCCCTCGCAATGCGAAGATCGAGCACCGTCATCGGCTCGCACCTCCACTTTGACTCACTCACACAACATGAGCAGCAAAGGTGCACATAAGCACCGCGGAAACGCGAGTTGCCCGAGCCTGCGCGCATCTGTCAGAAAGAGAGGGCCCAAGAAAGACAAGACACAAGTGCGATGGAGGATGGGGTGAGATGGGGGGATGAGGGAGGCGGAAAGAGGTGCTATAGTAGAATCAATGTGCATTCCCCGTTATATGTGCGAAGCCTCTTTTCTTTCGCTCCTTATGTGTTTGTGTGTACGCGCTGACTGATGCTGGTGGATCCTGTTTTCTTTTTCTTCGATGTGCTTATGCGTGTGCATGTCACTCCCTTCCCAGCTGCCCATTCCTGTCGGTGGTGGGCCTCAAGTGCGTCGTGCCGTGTCTGGCTGTTCGTTGAGTTCCCTATGTGCTTTGATGTCCACTTGTGTGCACACCCTCTGTGCTCATTTTTTTTTTCGAAATGTACGATGGAGTCTGAATGGCGTTGCACTTGCTTTGTAGCTCTTCTTTTTCCGTGTTCTCTTCTGTTCAAACCGATGCGCAAGTACAGGGCTCCTCATCATTGCTCCACACCGCCACACACCCTTTTTCTCTTTTTGGGGTGGGGGCGTCCTAAATTTGATCGGCTTTCATACACATGCTTTCGTGTTTCCTTCTCCCCTTTTTGGTTTGCCGCTTGCCCTCTCTTACTGTTTTTCTTTTGCTTTTCTTGTCTCGGAAACGAAGGGGAGCTCTCGCTATTGTCGACTTTTTTTTCGTCGAGCAGCTCCTAAACCTGTGTAGGCACTGACCGGTTTGCCTTTCTTCATCTGAGGCGGCTCGCTAGGCTCGCGGGATTCATCACTTGTGCACAGCACACACGTAAAAGGCGTTTATCGCACGTGACTGTTACTCATCTGCCATTCAGCCATCAGTGCACGTGCTTTGCTAACCTCTGAGTCAGGGATTTCCTCACAACCACCTCCTAAGGCTGGAATAGGCGAGATTGGATATGCGGGAGGGGGTGAGAGTGACTTGTTACCCATGCCGTAGGTAGCCATGTACAGGCGAAGCAGGCAAACATCCTGTATATTGTGCACTTTTTCTTCTTCCTTCGTGGGGAATGAAAAGTGCCTCGCGCAGTTTCCGCTCCAACCTTCACCCGTGCCGACTCCTGTTTCTCGGGACAGAGGTTGCAGAGGACTTATCCAGCTTGGCGTCGGAGCATACCGTCGCACAAGCACGTTGGTGACATGTGGGGTAGAAAGTCACCATCATTTTTCATCGACCCATCTCCTTGAACTCCTCCTTCTCGGACGCTGCGGGACCCACGCTCGTCAGCCGCGTGATTTACATAACTCAAAGTCATTCATTTCAAACATTGGGGAGAGCAGGCAAATGCTAATGTGCGTATCTGCGCATAAAGCACAACTCTGGCAGGTGTGAAAGTGCTTGCTCATCCTCTTCCTTTTTGTTGTTGCTCTGTTTACTCACGTTTCCCCCTCTGTGTTCGTTTTTTTTTTCGTTAGTTTTGCGTTTTTTTTTAGCTTTCCTTGCGTCAGCATAGGAGCATGCGTGTCTGTGTGTCTGTTAGGTGTGGATACACAGATTTGTGTTCGCTTTACCCAGCTCTCCTTCGACAACTTTGGTACGAAAAAAAAAGAAAACACACAAAAAGGAAGAAGTCACCATCGCTGGCCCCACCTCGCGCGTATCGTGGGCAAACCAACTGTGTCGCGTGCATTGGCCTGCCGGCTGTATTTTTTGTGCCCTCTTCATTTGTATCTCATTAAGCCACATCCCCTTCCTCTTCACTCTGTCTTCGAAATGGTTCCCTGATCCGCCATCATGGCGAGTTTAAGCGGACAAGCGGGTCGAATGAGACGAAGTGCGCCGGCCTATTCATGCGCCTGTGTATATTTGAGCGGTGCATTGTGCGTGTGTCAACAGAGAAAAGGGAGCTCGTTTCCCCTGCGTCTACGGAGTGGGCTTAGCTGGCGCTTTCATATCACCCTTGTTTGTCGCTTTCATGCCGGGAGGGGCCAGGTAGGGGGTGTAGAAGAAGGGCGGGGCGAGGCGAGACAGCGGAGCAGATAGAACCTCTACCCGTCTGTCTGTAGCCGCTTCCACTCTCAGCATCTCCTTTCGTCTTTCCTCCGCAGATGAATCCGGCTTGTCTCGCTGTCCATGCCTTCTCTTTCTCCTACGTTCGCAATCACCTTCTTTTCCGCGCCCCCTCCCCGCCCAAACGCGCACGTAATTGGTGCCGCTCTGGCGTATCTTCTCTCTCATATACATATACATCCTCGGTGTGCTTCATTCTCCCGCTTTCTCTCTCCCTCTCGCCCCGTCGCCGCTGTCACTTTTGCGCGCTTTGGCGCCGTGTAGGTTTCGCCACTTTCCACATCGTTCTCTCCACTCGTTCGTGTTCGGTCGCACCCCGCTGTCTCTCTCACGCCCTCTCCCCGTCGCTCTCGTCTCCACACACGCGCACATCGCAGCACATTTTCTCGCTAACGCGTTGCCTACTCACCTTCGCCTCTCTTGTCGCGGTCATGAGCGCCATTGTCCCCCCTCCGCCGTCGGGCTCCATTCTGCAGAAGCAGAGCAGCTTTTCGCGGCCGAAGGCGAACAATGCCGCCGCCACCACACCCGGAGCTGAGACTTACGGTGCCGGCGGTGCGCCTGCTGCCAACGGCCAATCAACCGCACCGAGTGCTGCCGCCCAGAAGCCCGCCATGACCCTGCAGCGCCACGACCCCACTGGCGCCCCTCCGGCTGTCGCCCCACTCACCGGCGGCCCCCCCACTGTATCCCCGGCGCCTCCGGCTGGCGCACCCAAAAAGCAGCTTGGCGTTGCGTCGGGCCCTGCGCCGGACGGGCACCCTAATCAGCCCGCGGCGCCGCCGGGCATGTGGGGGCCCAAAGGTCAGATTGCCCCCGGTGCGCCGGGCATGTCTCCTGCTCCGGGACTGAGGCGCGTTGCACCCCCTCCGGCTGTTCCGCCGGCGACTTCTCCGGCCGCTACTGCGCCGACAACCCAGCTGCCCAGCATGGTTCGGCAGAACAGCGTGAACGGCCTTCCCTACGGTTCCATGGGTGGCGGTTTTGGCTCCATGCGTGGCGGCTTCGGCTCTCTGGGGGCGGGCCAGATGGCTGGCTCTGCCTACGGCACCATGGGTGCTCCATACGGCTCCATGGGTGCCGGCTACGGTAGCATGAACGGGAACATGAACTGCGGCAGCGCGTACGGCTCCATGGGCGATCAGGGGGCCAACCTTTACGGATCCATGGGCGGCGAGAACTGCATGGGCTCGATGGTGGGGGGCCAAATGGGCTCGATGTACGGCATGGACGGCCCTGGCTCCATGATGGGCGGCACCATGATGATGCCGATGAGCTCCATGTACGGCATGGGAGGCCCGATGGGCTCCATGTACGGCATGGGCGGTATGAGCACGATGGGCATCGCGGCGCAGTGGGGCAGCCTCGCCAACATGAGCATGGGCGGCCACGGCAGCCAGGTGAAGCGCAGCGGCATCTCGAGCGGCTATGGTGGCTTCGTGTCCGAGGCAACTCGCGTGGACACTGACGAGCTGTGCCCGCAAATCGGCACCTTCGAGAATGCCAAGGACCTGCCGCGCAGCGGAAAGCGCGGCGGCAACCACCTATACAGCCGTGGCAAGCACGAAAAGCCGGTGGCGACGGGCAACTCTACCGTGACAGCCTTGACGATCCGTCGCAAGTCAGACGTCAAGCTGGGCAGCAGCGCAGCCGGTGCCAGCAACGGTACGACTACTCACTCGGAGACCAAGGTGAGCCGCGGAGCGTCGCGTGCGTTGCCGTCTACGGCGGCTGGTCGCAACGGGGCCGCCGGCAAGCTGCGCGCAAAGTTGCCATCGAACTACAACGTGCACTCGCTCATCCTGGTAGAGAAGGCCACCGGCGCCGATGTGATCACTGTCAAGGACCCCAGCACCGTCGTCTTCGAGAAGGGCGGCAAGAAGGAGACGTTCGAGGTGGACGAGGCTCTGTCGCTATCCTCGGCGAAGGACGACGTTGACTCGGTGCTTCTTTCGGAGCTGTGCGGCAACTGGTTCAACGGTCACAACTCGGCACTTATGCTGTGCGCTGGTAAGGGCAGGGCCGAGGTGACGCAGGACGTGGCGCGCCAGTTTCTGCGCAAGTGCGTGGAACGCCTGGAGAAGAACGAGAAGGACATGGCTGTCAAGTTCGACATCACGATGACGATGGTGTCGCTCCGCTGTGCCGACCAGTGCTGCGACCTCCTCAAACCTGGCGCCTCTTACGAGAAGATGGTGATGGGGTCATCGCCCGTGTACGGCCCGTGCCTGCTGGGGCTGGAGACAAAGGTACACAAGACAGCGAGCGAGTGCGTCAGCTCCTTCGACGGCGGGCTGAAGAATGCAAAGGAGGATAAAGAGATCGTTGTCGCTTTCTTCGTTCTCAAGACGATCAAGAAGACGGGTGCGGAGGAAGAGGTTCACTTGTCCTCCCTCTGCATCGCACTCTGTGGCGAGACGGTGGCGCACAAGACAGATATTCGCGACAAGTCTGCGTCGTCGCCGCACCGCCTTTTCCGCTACGCCGTCGACGGCGCCTGCGTCACCGTGAGCGGGCTGTGGATTGCGTCGAAGGATGTGGACGCCCGCGAAGGTCTCGAGGTGGAGCGCAAGATGCGCGAGGTGAAGAACCAGCCGCCGCGCAGTGGTAACGTGAAACGCTTTGTGGACTACACGTACAAGGAGATCATGCGCCAAAAGGAGAAGCTGGAGTCCGCGACCGGGTCGGAAAAGAAGACGCGTGAGGCGCAGATCGAACGGATGGAAGAGATGGTCAAGGACGCGAAGGAGCTCCTCACGTCGCCCGAGAACACGCGGCCGAAGGGCTACTCCATGGGCCGCTAAAGCGCTCCCACGCAGCGAGAAGCTGGCGCGGCTACGTCGTGAATACAGCACCCCGTCCCTTCCCGGCCGCCCCCTCGCCCTTTTTGCTGTTCTTCCCATTCCGTCCTCCCGGCGCGTGCGTGCTTGTGCGCACTGATGCAGAGGGGTGGTGGGGAGCACCCCGGCTTGAGACCGACCAGCGCATACGCACATCCGCGGCAAATGATGCATTGCCTCCTCTTGCTGTTGCTCCATTTGTTCCCCCCTTCTCCCTGCGCTTTCTGGTGCAACAAAGCATCGCCCATGTCATGTGTCCCTCTCTCTGTTTCTCGCTTCATTGTCATTGTCGGCATCATGATGGTGGACAAGAGCCTCAGATGTAGGTGTGCCTGTCTTCGTTGTGGTTGTGTGTGTATGCTGTTCTTTCGTGACCGGCGCACCCACACTTGTATGGGCAGCCGTTTTTCCCGTGGTTGCCCTTCTTTGTTCAATTCGTTTGGCCCTATGTGTACAGTCCTCTCCATGGGCCCCTCCTTCTTGCCCGCCACTTTCCTCATTTTCACCTCCACCGTGTCTCTCACGTCTGCTGTGCGTTGGCTTGTTGTAGTCGTGTATCTCGTTGAGCTCTCCCTCTCCTCTGATGAACGCCCGCCACCCTCCTCCCCTCTCACTACTCCCCAGCGTTCCCTAGCTTCCACCCCCCGCACCTTCGTTTCATGCTTTGCATCGCAAAGCATGAGATCTTGTTTCGTGTTCTCCTCTCTCATCATCCAGCCCTGCACTCCGAAAAACAAGACGCAGTGCTCAAGAGGCGTGCATGTGGAAGGACAGGGACAACCGAAAAAAAGGGGGGGGGGTTGGAAAATGAGAGGAGAAAGAGTGCTGATGTGTGTTTGCACACGTGGTGGCGAACCGTGTATTCGTGGAGCCTACATTCATCTTCCTCTCCCCCACCCCTCCCTACGCTCACAGACAGACACCTTTTTTTTGTTTGGTTTCCTCCACGTCAAGGTATTCACTCTGCTCACAGTGTGTGTTAGGTCATGTGCTACTGTGCTGATGTGTGAGGGCTCTCTTGCGCGTTCTCTCTTTTTCGTTGTTCTTAAACATCATTATGCCTTTTTTCTTGCATTTCTTATTTTTTTTTTCCGCACCTATTGCACCTCCACCTTGCATGCGCGTGAGCCCGCACCTGTGCGTGTGTGTAAAGGTATATGTGTTTATGCCCCGCACGCTCTTGAAGGCAAGCGGTGCATCAGCTGTGATGAACTCTACCTGCTTCACTTCCGCCTCTAAACCAGAATGTCTCTCTCATTTTGCCAGCCGTCTTTCTCTGTTTCTGGTACATGTGTGCGAGGACTTTCAGGGTCAGGTGTCCGCGGAGAGAGGTGAAGCAGGAAGGATGGCGCCCTTTGGCGTCAAGCGCACATGTATTTACCTACGTGCTCACCAATCAAAAAAGGAGGACTGCAGGGAGTGTCATCGTTTTATTTTTTATTGATATTTCGCGTGTCTGTGTTTGCGTGTCCTGCATCTCACACCTCGATGGGCTTGTCTTCGCCTTTTCTTTTTTTTTTTCGGTGACGTTTTTTTTTTCTCTCTCCGACTCACATCCTCTCTCGGTTCTCGCAGGCGTGAGCGCGTGTGTGTGTGTGTTGAAGAGAGGCATGCGCGGTACAGCCTACTCATCTCTAAGATCCTTTTCATCCTCCTTTCCCCTCCCACCACTCCAGATACTTAGCTGCCCATGCACATGAGATGACGCGAAAAAGAAAAACTTAGCAGGGAAACTCAAGGGTCCAGGCGCGGAGACGCTGGGTTATCACTTTCCTCTTTCTCTCGCGCAGGATCGCTCTTCCCTTCGCTTGTGAATAATGCTCTTGTTGCCATTTGCGCTGTGCGCATGTGTGCCGGAGGTGGCATTGCCCCTTTACCTTCCCCTTTTTGGCGTCTCTTTCGTTTGCATTACTCTCGACTCGCGAGTGAGATCCTCTACCATTGAGCACTCCAGCACGCCCCCCTTCCCCTCCCCTACCTGTCTCCGCGTGCGCGCGACCCACCGATGCAGACACAGACAAGACGACAAGAGTGCATATATACGTGTTACGTGTTGGCCTTCTTTGAACTATTTTAGTCGATCTGCTTTGCTGTTCTGCCATCTTCTTTCCCAGTTCAGCTCTTCACCTCCGGCTCACCCCCTAGTGTCGCTGTTTGGTATGCTTGTATTTCTTTCTCTTTGTGGTAGAGGAGCTCAGCTGAGGAGCGCGCGTAAGCCGAAAGGCGTGCGCATGCCGTGTCTCTTGTTGTGTTTATATTTTGTGTGTTCTCGATGCTCGCTTTGTGGTCGGCTATTGATTTTTTATTTTCCGATCTCACATGCCTTTCTCTGCGCTTACCACGTTCACTGAATACCCTTGTTTGCGTCGCCGCGTTCTCCGTTGTGCGACGCGCAACCAAGGCTAGGCAGTATGGCGTGGACGCGGAGAGAAGCAAAGAAAAAGGCCGCGCACCACGTGAAGCATCGAGAGGATGCCCACGAGGCTGTGACACCAGGCAAAAACACCACAGAGAAAAGCAGAAAAACGCCCAAAAAGTATGTCTGTGCCGAAGAGGACGATGACACAGCACCAGCACGAGGGAGAACAAAGGAGAAAAGGAGCATGAGCAGCTCATATGGAAGCTGCGCCCGTGGAAAGAAGGAGGGGGGGGCATTCCTGCTGTTTTCTTTGTGCGTCCCTGGCGCTGCCGGTCGCCTCACCGCAGTGTCAGGGTCTTGTGCACACTCTGTCGATACCCCAACAGCCTATGCAATGCCCTCGGGTACGACTGCGGTCTCTTGGTGTCGGCGGACAAGCCTGTGCTGGCGCTGAGCCGAAGCAACTTGGGGGCATGAGCACGCTTGGAAACGCTCGCTGCGGTTGTTGTCGAGGATTCGACCGCTTTGCTTGCACTTCCACTCCTGTCAGAGGCGTGCGGATACCGGGGAAGGCGAAGCGCCGCTGCCGCCACAGACTCAGGGCAGCGCCCCGCCTGTCGCGGCACATGCGGGCAAGGTATCCAGGCACGCCCCCGGGCAACAACGCCGCCATGAGGCAGGCACCGTGATGCGGAAGTGCGAGCAGTGTGCGCCGGCGCTGTCAAGCACCGCTGGCATGGTGTGTCTGATGCGAGCAAAGCATCCAGGGGCCGGCCGAGCACGGGCGATGGGGGGGAGGGGAAGAAGGCGCATGCAGGGCCATGCCGATGCCCCCTCTCCCGCAGTGCATGTGTGCGGAGCATGCGGCGTCTCCTGCATCCGACCGAGTGGGCTGATGCGGCGCGGACGCCGGCAGGCATGACGAGGGCACCCGGGACGGCACCACCGAGCCATCGGGTGTGCACTGCGGAGAGCCGCCACGCCACATTACGGGATGCCGCGGTTGGAGCGGACTGGGGGGCGGGCGGGCGAAGCACGGCATGCAGGCAGTGTGTGCCGGGCCTCAGAAGGACCCTGACCCCTGAGGCTTTCGAGGCTCCTCCTTGCGTTCGTGCGGCACGCACCTGGACCGCCCACCCACCACGTGCACGACAGGCGCCGATCGCGCAGCGGGCACAGGAAGAGTAGGCGATGAAGGGCAGGGCGAGCGTGCTGGACGCATGGCGCGATTCGACGAGCGGGAGAGCCACGTCCCAGGCGACGAGCATTTAGCCCGAGTGCGACAGAGTTAGGTGAGCGGTGGCTGCATGCCGATGCTTGTCGACATGTTCGTGTTATGCGGAGACACGCCAACCAGGAAAAGGGAATTGCTATTGTTGTCTTTTGTTGTTGTCGACCGAGTGCCCTCCGCTTTTTTTTTTCAATACTTTCTTTGTTTTCGCATGTGTCTATGTGTAGTTTCCGTGTTTTTGTTTTCTTTTTTTTTCCGAGTTATTGTGTTGGTGCTGGTATGTACGCTTAAAGGGGCCGTGTCTTTTTCTGAATATTCGCCCCTTCTTTCTCCATCTTCAGTTGTTATTGTCGTCAAGTCTTTTTTTTTCTTTGCTGGCTGGCTCGACATCTCTATTCTTCCGCGTCTCTCGCTTTGTCCTTTAGGTTTCGCTGCATCTCGTCGATTTTCTCTGGCTTCGTGTCTCTCACGTCACGCCGAGACGTCCGTCAATGGCTGCACCGCTTCTTGCAGTGAAAAGCGATGCCAACGCTCATCGCATCTCGGGTTAGTCGCTGTCGGCATCTCTATGGGTGGGTGCCTTTGCACTTGCATGTGATATGCCCGCCTTCTCATTATGTGTTTCTCCCGCTTCTCTCGTCTATTGTATTCACTCTTTCCTTACTTTGTCTCGAATCTCTCGGTATGCATGTGCCTCAGTGTGCATGTGTGCGTGTCTTGGTGCCTTTATGTATGCTGACTAGCCAGATTTTATATTGTTGAATATTCTACGCGTTTGCGTGCCTTCTCTAAAGGTGTGCGTATTTATGTGTGTGTGTGTGTGCGGTTACAGACCTATCATGGATACCTCCTTTTTTCGTATATATTTTTTTCTTGCTGATCATCTTCACTTCTCTCCTGTTTCGCTTCATTCCCTTTACTATTTTTTCTTTTCGGTGGTGAGGGGTTGATTTTATTGCCTTTGCATTCCATTACCCTCTCTTCGTCTCTTTCCGGCCATGCGCGCCTCTTGTCTGTTTCCATGCCGAGGCGTGCGTATGTAGGGCTGCGTATTTTGTTTGCCTTTTGGTTTCAGGCTTGATTTTATCGCTGCCTTTATATTTCATGTGCTGTGCTTTGAGATGTTTCGATGATGCTTCATCGTGTGTGCGGCGTTGCTGAGAAGCACCATCCATAAAGACACCGAGGGACACAAGCGTCGCCCGATGAAGGAGAGCAGGCAACGTGGATGCTGCTGAATCGCCATATTGGAGGGTGAGGATGCAAGCACACACATAAACTCGTACCCGCGTACTCCAGCGGCAATGCTGCGGTGAACGAGGTAGAGAATAAGCAGAGAGACCACTGGCCATACTTCATCTTGTCGTATTTGTGTTTTGTGCGGCTGATCAACTGCGCTTGTATGTAGACGCACTAGTTCTCGGCACGGAACTCTACAACCAGCGCCTACAGCGCAGGTATGCTTCCTTCCTCTGCTTGAAAGGACATCTGCTCTCCTCCGCTGCCTTTCATGGATGACCGGTTCGCTGAATCACGACGGCACTTCTGACGCGTCGGGGCTCGGCGGCTGCATCCACGGAAGAGTTGTCCATCAAATGCCCTTTGTTAACCTGCATCCTCCCGTTTTCTCTTCCTCCTCGCCTTTCCCTCTCGATTTCTTTTGCTTTTCTTCGTTTTCATGCCTTTGCATCCTTTTGCACCGAATCCGTGGCGTGGGCAACGTGGCTCCCCCTGTGTCTATCGTATGGCAAACAGCTGGTGCTGCCAAGTCCGTCCTCTCCTCTGCCTCCGCTGCTGCGATGTACCCCGTTGCCTCACCCCCTCCCCTCGCCTCCTTGTCTTATCCGCGTCGATAGTGGCTCTCGCACCGTTGTTTCGGAAGGAGACAGAGAAGTCTATGTGTGTGTGTGTGTGCATGTCGAGTTGGCGGAGCTGCGAGCCATGCACTGAAGGGGAGGGAAAGGGTGTGACGAGACGATATGCAAACGTGCGTGATTGTGTGTGCATGTGAAGCACCTGCGACTGCTATGGCAAAGCGCGTTGAGGCCGTAACTCAAACGGGCAACATGTGCATGCAGGACGCTTCTTTCTATTTGCCGGCGCTTCGTCCCCCGCAGCAAAACGACAAGGAGCTGAGCACGGGTGAGCGTTCCTGATCAGCTGTCGCCTCACCCCCTCCCCTCGTTCCGCTAACGTCCTTTTGCCCTTCCCCACCATCAAGGCAAGGAGACAAAAACAACATCAGCCACCGCGAAACCAAACAGAAATGATTGTCTTCGGATGGGCTTCCCCCAATCTTTCTCTCTACGTCCAGCCTCCCTCACCCGTGAAAATGGGGAAGAGACCTTTGGCGTGAGGGATAGGGAAGCATGAAATGGGAAAGAGGGGAAGACAGCAAGCTTGCGTCCATGCACTTGTAAAGTCAACATTGTACCCCTCCTACTTGTCCTGCATGGAGGCATGTAAGGGCTCTTTCTCTCTCCTTGCTTTTCTGCTCTCTTCTTCATCCTCTCCTCTACCCTCTCTCCACGATGGCGCCTGCATATATATGTGTGTGTGTGTGCGTGCGTCATTGCCAGTGCGCTCTCTCATGTTGTCTACTCCTGAAAACACTAGCAAGCAAACATCTCACACCGCCTGCCCCCCCCCCTCCATCCTCCTCTAGTCGCTTTCTTTTGGTCTCTTCCGTTGTGCGTCAATCGCACACACGCAGACCTCGCTCATCACCCCCTTCGCGGTGTAGCGTATCAAAGGACATCCTGCCTCCTCCCCTTCTATGCACGTGAGCGGATTCATCTCTTCATCGTTCACTTTTGCTTTCCTTTCTTGTCGCTGTTGTGAGCTGCATCTCCCCCCTGGACGTTTGTCCCTTTTCGGCTCGTCATTGCCTTGCCCCCTCCCTTTTTCTTCGCTGGGCTTTGCTGTCACGAGCAAGCCAACCTGTGAACAATTCCCTCGCTTGATTATCTTTCCCTGTGCGTCTCCTCTGCCATCATCTTTTGGGCGTATTGTTTGCGTTCCACCCAGGAGGCCAAGCTGAA
Organism: Leishmania infantum JPCM5; assembly: GCF_000002875.2. Taxonomy (NCBI): domain Eukaryota; phylum Euglenozoa; class Kinetoplastea; order Trypanosomatida; family Trypanosomatidae; genus Leishmania; species Leishmania infantum. Next base: position 1,298,310 of record NC_009417.2, read on the forward strand.
CTACTTTTCCCCCACGTTCGCATACCAACGCACCGGCAGCAGGTGTAACAGCACTCTGCATCGTAGAACACTTCCCCCGCTTACCCACGCTCTACGGATTGGCGCCTCTACATCAAGAGCCATGAGCTACACCAAAGCGCCCAGCTCTATCGGTAAGAGCAAGCCCTCTTCCGGCAAGCGTCCGCCGAGTGGCGGCTCAGACCGCCACAAATCGAGCAGCAAGCACTGGAGCCGCGTATCGTCATCGTCTGGCAGGCATCCCCAGTCGTCATCGTCCTCTGGCAAACACCGCTCCTCGGGCCGGTCCTCGGCGGAGCAAAAGCACTCTTCCTCTTCGAAGCCGGCCGCGCCAGCGCCGACGGAGGCCTCGCCGACCACCGCTGTCTCACGCCCGCCCGGTGCGGCTCCGAAGCCCGGGCCTGCCGGGACGCCAAGCAGCCCTTCAAAGCCCACCACCTCTAACGCGATTGGAGCCGGCACGGCGCCATCCTCGACTCACACGCTCTCCAGTGCTCCTCCGAACGATGCCCCTGCTACCACACCGAGCTCTGCCACCAGGTCGAACGGTTTCGCCCAAGGTGGTGCTCCGCCAAATATCCAGCCCCTCGGAGGGTCTATGAGAGAAGCCCCGAACGGCATGTACGGCCTTGGTGCCGCGAGCGGCTACGGCGGCATGGGCGGCAACCAGAACGGCATGGTCAGCGGCCTCGGCTCCATGGGTGGGGGCCAGGACGGCATGGGCAGCTACGGCTCTATGGCTGGCGGCGGTCCAGACGGCATGAATGGCATGGGCGGCAACCCGATGGGCTCCATGTACGGCATGGGCGGAATGGGGTCGATGTACGGCATGGGCGGCAACCCGATGGGCTCCATGTACGGCATGGGCGGAATGGGGTCGATGTACGGCATGGGAGGAATGGGGTCGATGTACGGCATGGGCGGAATGGGGTCGATGTACGGCATGGGCGGAATGGGCTCCATGTACGGCATGGGAGGAATGGGGTCGATGTACGGCATGGGAGGAATGGGGTCGATGTACGGCATGGGCTTCGGCAGCATGTACGGCGGCAGCTATCACAGCTTGGTGGATGCGGCGTCTCGCCGTGCGAGCTTCCTCAACAGGAACAACCTGATTCGCGCCGATGTGAAGCCTCTGAATAGCGACACGAACGGCTGCAGCGGCGAGAAGGACGCTAAGAGCCCTGACGACAAGAAGGACGGGGACAAGAAGAACAGCAAGGGCCGCGAAGCCAAGCCCGAGGAGGCGAAGGGCGATCCCAAGGACCCCAAGGCGGCGAAGAAGGAGGTCACCGACAAGGAGGTCACCTACAAGAAGGACAGCGCCGACAAGAAGCCGTCCGTTGAGGCGAAGCCTGGGGACAAGAAGGACACCAAGGTCACCAAGGAGTCCGACAAAATGGAGGCCAAAGACATGAACGGAGAGAAGAAGGACGGCGAGGCGCCAGTGGCCAAGTCTGACGGTCCCCTGAAGTTCAGCGGCACCAGGATCCGCAGTCTCGCGCTTGTCTGCAAGTCTGGCAAGGGGGCGAAGGTGACCGTGAAGGGCAGGGACACCGTTGTGATGGAGGACAAGGAGACAAAGCTCGACGAGGCCATTCTCATCGAGGGGTCGAAGAAGCCAGTGGAGGCAGCTGCGCTCTCGGAGGTGCGCAATCAGTGGGTGTTGGGCCACAACGCCACCATCATGATCGGCAGCGACGCAACGCGACGCACGCAGGCGGTGGATTTCATGTGTGAGTACCTGACCACGTGCACGGGCAAGTTGGCCGCCAGCGGTGAGTACTTCAGCATCTACGTCACAATGACGGCGCTCGAGGGCGCGGATAAGGGCCGCGATCTGCTGAAGGAGGACGCTGCCGTTGGAAAGCTTGCGCTCGCGTCGTCTCCGGTGTACGGTCCGGCGCTCAACAACATGACGACGAAGGAGGTGAACACGAAGGAGACGATGGAGGCGGTGCTCAAGGAGGGCATGGGGCGCGCTAAGGAGGGTGAAATGGTCTGCAGCTACCTAGTTCTGAAGCAGTGCCGCAAGAGTAGCGCCGGTGTGATGGTTTACCTTTCCTCCCTGAACGTCACGTTCGTTGGCCCGAACGTGGAGCATCTCATCGGCCTCAAGGCCAAGAAGCCGGAGGAGCCGTGTCGCCTCTACCGCTACTCCGTCGGCGGTGGCAGCCACACCATGTGTGTCGGCTTCGTCAGCGACGACGAGGCCTCTGCGGCCAAGGTCTTCGATGCGCTCAGGGAAATGCGCGAGGTTGAGAACACCGAGCCTCGCAGCGGCAACGTGAAGCGCTTCATCGAGTACACAAAGAAGGAGATCCCCAAGTGCAAGGAAAAGGTCTCCTCGACGACGGAGGAGAGCAAGAAGGCAGACTACGAGACGATGCTGAAGCGGATGGAGATGATGCTCAAGGACGCTGAGGCCATCGAGAAGGACCCGAAGACGGTCGCCCCGAAGGCGTACGTGTAACGACGCGAATAGGCAAGCGAAAAAAAATCGCCACCAAAAAGAGATGAGAAAAGTCGGCGCGCGAGCGCCAAATGCCAGAACGGGCGGGCGTGAGAGTTCAAGAACGTTGCGCGTACCTCGACACCTTTTTTTCCACGGCCCATACCCTCGTGCTCCTGTGTGCACATTTGACGGTGCACGATGTGCAGACCTGTGTGTGTGTGTGTGTCTGCGTGCTCGTTTCCCTTACTGTTGCGGTGACGGATGTTGAATGCCGGTGTTTCTTCTAGCACACACGGGTATCTACATCTACACGCACAAGCCTGTAGCCGTGTTGATGTATATATGTCCTTGCCCCCCCCTCACTCTCGGTGTGCTTCATCTTCCATTCGGTTGTTTAGGTCCTTTTGTTTTCACGGATTTCTCTTTGCGTGTCTGTGGGGTTCTTGAGTCTATTGTCGAGCTATACACGGCGCGTTCTCGCGTCCGTGTGTGTGCGCGCCGGCATGCGTGCTCGTGGACTTGTGATGCAGCTGTCACCCCGGGCGCTGTTTCGCCGCCCCTCAAAGTCCGCTTTTCGTCATCGCCATGACGCGCGCACAACCACCGAAAAACGTGCATGCCCTCTCTTCCTTTTCTGTCGGTACCCCCTTACTTTTTGTGAATCCCTCCATCGTTTCTCTCTCTCTCTCTCGCGTGATCCTGCTTTCCATTACTTTGATCTCTCTTCCTCCTTGTACTTATTATGCTTCGATTTTCTGCGCGCGCCCTTCATTCTCGTGATGGCCATCGCAGCCCTTCCGTTGTTCTCATGTGCCGACATGATGTTCATCTTTGTCGTGCTCGATGCCACGCGCTCTCTTCTTTGCCGTATTTCTTTTGTATTTTCCTTTTCTTGTGTCCTTTCCTTTCTGCCTGCTCAGATTGTTGTGCATAGTAATGGCACAAATCGAGGACAAGAGTGCACTCCTCTCCTCCCAACAGTCACACTCAGCACACACACACACACACAAAAAAAAAAACAGACACGCGCGAACGTGCACATAAACAGGCGAGTCCTGTCATGCAAAGGAGCTTACACTGAGGCAGACGCATGTGTGTATGTGCGTGCGATGCGTGTGATGTGCGTAGACAGGTCCTTTCTTCTCTTTCATTTCTCTCAGAGCTTCCCCCTCCCTTTTTGTTGAGCGTCATGACGTTGGCCGCTATTTTGTCTTTTTTTTTGTATTTGCCGTCGATCTTGTGCCTCTCTCTCTCTTGATCATTTTTACTGTTGTTCGTCAACGCCTTTCACTCACCTGTGCAATCATTCTTATTTTCTTTTTTAGTGCTGTGTGCTCATGGTTTCGTGTATGGCGCGCTCATGTTTGCGCATCTGCACCGGTGAAAGATGCCAGGGAGATGTGCAAGGCATTGGAAAGAATCCGAGAACACCTCTTTGCTTTACTTCCACTTTTGTTTTCCCTGTTTATGTGTGCCATCCAGCTGCGCCACCGGGTTTTATTCGCGATCACATCAGCTTCTCCCATCATACGCGCAGCCACATGAAACACACACACACACGGTCGTCAACAAAACCATCAACCCACCTCTTCTCAAGCCGGCTCTGCACGGACATGCATTTATTGTCTATGAATTCACGCTGTGTATAGGTTTCTGCATATGTGCATATAATTTCTCCTTCATGCGATACGTAACCGTCTCGTGTGTGCCTTCTAACACACCCTAAGTTGCAGCGCTCTCTCACTCTCTCTCACGCCCGCTGCCCTCGCCCCTTTCCTGCTGAGCTCCTTTTCTCCCCCCTCTTCCTCAGCATAAGTTTGGCGTTCCAACGCCTTCCATTCTCGTTTTGCTGCTCTGCTTCTTATGCCTGTTCACCACCATCATACAGTTGTGGAAGGAAGCGACTATGTGTAACCACCGTCATACAGCAAGAAGAACACATCACGCGGATATACGCAGCGCCTCTTCTGTTATCTGAACTTTTTATTTTTCTATATTCTGTGTGTGTCTCTCTTTTACGTGACGTGCGTGCGCGCGTGTAGGGGCGGTTTCGCCTCTGTCTTCTCCGTGTTCGCTTCCCCCCCCTTTTCCGCCTTTTGAGCGCCTGCATCTTGCGCTCTTTATCCTGGACTCGTGTTCCTGCGCCACCGTTATGTGCTTCATTTTCCACGTTCTCCTTTGGCTTTCATCATTACTTTTTTTTTTTGTGCTCAGAGAGGGCGGTGTGGCGGAGGGCATAGCAGTGGGGAGAAGGGGGCCATATCACACTTGCTTGTTTATTTGTGTATCTCATGGGAGGATATGGCAAACAGGCGATCTAGACTCGCACACCGATGTGTGCGCATCACCATGCATCACGTTCATCCTGTCTTTCTTTCTTGTGCTATTATTCGCCGTATATATTTGCTCCATCGAGTCCGATCTCTGTGCGCGTCTGTGTGTTGGAAGGGGAGGTATATATATATGTGTGTAAGTGTGTATGCGCTTATCCATTCTTTTTGTTTTCGTTTCGTTGTTGCTGTACGATGCGATGACTGCGCTCGTGCAAGTTTGTGTTTGTTTTCACCCTGCAGGCATCGCCAAGGGCAAGACAAGAAAGGTAAGCAAGGAGAGGAGGCGAGTCGAAAGAAACGAAAAACCTCGAAGCGACAAGGACAGGAGGAATAAGAAGGGCTGCGATGGAGGGAGGCTGATGGAGAAGGGGAGACGCAGGAGCATGTCATCTGTAAAAAGGAAGAGGGCGAAACAAGAAACAAGAAGAAAACGACTGCTTTATGCAAGAGTGGTTTGCTTGCCGACGAGACAGCAGGCATACATGTGTACGTGTCGCATACAGCCATGGGAAAAGGGTCCGAAGAAAGATCCTAACAGACAAGCTCCCCTTTCGGCATCCCTCCCCCTGCCCCCTTCCACCCCCTTTCCCTTCCTTTTATTTGATCTTTGCGTTCGTCGCTCTCTCCGCCTCGTTAGCATCTTTTTGTTGTTGCTGTTGCTCATGTACGTGTTTATTTACATGAAGTGCGCGGGAGGCGACAAGCCCGCACATACGCCAAAAGGAAGATGAACGCTACTCGCATTCTTCTTCGTCTTCCTTCCTCCTACTCGTTTTACCTGTTGTATGCACCGCCTACATGTCTGTGTGTGAGCCTGTGTGCATGTGCTCGTGTTTTTATTGATTTTCGTGCTCCTTTTTTTTTGCCTCCTAAGCACGCGTGTGTCGATGAAGATCAGATACGTATCCTTCCCCCTTTTTTCTCTCGGTTGGCTTTGCATTTTTTCTTTGTCTATTTCGCTTGCCTGCCAGGCACGCACGCACGCATGTGCGTGTATGCATGGGGGAGGGGAGACAACTTTTATGCACGAAAAGAGTAAAGCATCATGGCAACGGAAGGAATAAAAAGAGTCATGAAGACACACACATGCAAAGGAAGAGAAGCAGTCTTCAAATAGGGAGAGGGGGTGGAAGGGGGGATGACAGCATGCGCCCGGCACATCATTGCAGTGCTTTCGAGAACCCGCATCCCTCTCATGAGGGTCTTGTATCGACTCTTGTGGCTGCTTCTTTGCTTCTCACTTCGATCGCAACAACGGGCGCGGTGCGCCTCCTAGCCGCTCCCTCAGATGGAAGATGAGATGGCATGACGGTCGTTACCTCCCGTCTCTGCCTCTCCTCATCTCAAGCCCTGCTTTTCCATCTGGTAAGTGCCGCAGGGAGAGCACCATCACCTGCCAAGGTGCACACGGTGGAGTTCTTCGTCGTGATCCCGCCGGCTCCCTATGGATGTCCCTCCGCCACCACGTCTTTTGCTCACTTTATCCATCTCTGGCATTTACCTTCTTCACACATCGTCATCTGTTCCTCTTTCTCTTCTGCCACACCCCACTCTTTCACCGCCTCCATGAGGTTCGCTCACTCACGCATGCACGTACCCCCCCTTCATTCTCTCTCCCGAAACCTTCTGCTCATTCTCTGTTAGCTGCTTAGTCTGTCTTGTATCATTGTTCTGGTCGCTGCTGCCGATCGCCTTTGCGTCTGCCTTGCCCCGAAGGGAACGAGAAAACCGGTGAGCCTCGGCAAAAAGGCACAAAATTGGACGATGTGTGTGTGTCGCCACACACACACACACACACACACACACACACACACAACATACCTCATTTTTATTCCCCCCCTCCACCTCCTCCCAGCGCCCTCTCCCAATTTTCTTGATTGTGCGCCATTCACAAGCACGAGCTTGTGAGGGCATCTTTACCCCACTGGAAGGTCGCGAACAACGAAAAGTCGTAATAGTTCCTCGTGGGGTGTGTGCTAGTGCAATCAGGCAACTGCCGTCGTTCTGGCTGAAGTCGTTTCGCTACTCTCACCGTCGCTGTCTCTCTTTCTGTATGTTTGTCTTTTCTTAGTTTGCACCCCTCCTCGCTTGTTCGGCTTTGGTGCTTTTTTTTGTTTGTTTTCGTCTGTGCTTTCGCTGCCGCTTCATCGCAGTGCGGGGACGCTGTTGCTGTCTTGTGTCTGTCTGTCTGTGTCTGTGTCTCTGTGTGTGTGCGTTGGTGCCTCTCTCTTGTTCACGTTTGTTTCTCTTTTGTTTGCGGCTTCGTATCTGGCGTGGTAGCTTCTCTCCTCTGCTCTCTTTTCTCCCCTATCGCTCATCCATCCAGCGTGTCCTCTGCCTTTTTTTTTTCGCCTCCCCGCTTTTTGTTGTGTACTCCTCTATCTGGCCACCTCTCCCTCCCCGTCTCGTCTCTTTCTCGTCGTCACGCACACATCTTTGTGCTCGTTTTCCCCCCTTCTCTTTCGCTTTAGCGGCTTGTTTTCTCCTTGTTTCGTATTGCCACAATTCTGCCTCTTCAATTTTTTGAGGTTTTCATTTCTGTCTTGTTTTTGCGGGTGTGCGTGCTTGTGCATCTCACTACATCTCACTATCGCTAATTCTCTCTCGACTCGCTTCCTCATTCTTTAGTCTCACTCGATCAAACACGCACACACCTGAAGTTGTGTTCTGCTTCTTTGGCGCTTCTCATCCTTCTCTGTTTTGTTTTTCCCCCTTCCCCGCGCTCTGTGGTCGCATCTTTTGCGCTGCGTGGCTTTTGCATTGCACGCGCTCCCTCCCCCACCTCTTTCTGTGCCCTCTCTTCCCCTTCGTCTCGCTTTCCTCCCTCGCTGCTGCCTCATCGTTTTCTCCCCCGCTGTCTTGCCGTCGGCGTCGCGTTCTCCTCCTCCTTTTCAGTTTGATTGTGCACCCTTGCCGACTCTTCGTTGTCGTTTCTGGATATCTCAGCTCGGTCTCTTTCACCCCCCGGGCTGCCCATCTGTTAGCGCATTTTTCTCTCTTTGCTTCCCTTTTGCCGTTTTTCTTTTTCTTGTCGTGCAGACAAACACAGAGACACAGCGATATTCCTTTCGATTTGCGTGCAGCCCATAGAGTAGTACTCCTCGTTTTTCCAGCCTTCGTGTCCTTCCGGCGGATACCTCTCGAAAGCACATTCCCACGCTAAGTTTGCTGTCCCTATCTTGCTTTTCTTTGTGCTTGCGGCTTCCCCATTGATTGCTCATAGTGCGGCTTTCATGGATTCAGCTCACTTTTTGAGTGCGTGTTTCTGAGGGCCGGGCTTGCTCAGCTTTCGACCTTTCTTTCTTGTCTTTTTACATTCTCAGGTTTTACTTCGCCGTGCGTTTGTACGACCGGAGCTTCGACCTTTTCTCGCCACATATCCCTTTTCACCATCCCTCTCCCCTCGTTATCGAAGTGAATCGAATGCCCAGCATGTCCACTGCGGAGGATAGCGGGCACTGGATGGCAACGGTGATGCCCCCGCGGAGTGCAGGTAAACCGCCCCTTCTGCAGCACAGCAACGGCAAGGAGTCGCCGCGGCCGGCGAGGGCGCTGGTGGAAGCACCGGAATGTTTTGCAAATGGGCAGTATTTTGGTCTGCCGTGTACTCTGGGTAACGAGGATAACGATGCCCGCTCTAACAGCGCCGTAAGCAGCTGCAGCGGCGACAAATCTGAGGAACTGCGGTGCCGCGCACAGCGCAATCGCAGGTGGAAAACATCGTCGAGTAGCGATACGGGGGCACGCGACGAGGACGCCGCATGCCCGGCAGCCGTCTCTTCCGTCTCCTCTTACTACTTCAGCGGACATAACATGCTGACGGAGGTCGCCCATGGGTGCACGGGGGAGCAGAGGTTCATGGAAAATCGCGATGGCATGAGCACGTTTCATTCGTCCAGTAGCCCAGCGAGCGAGCGAGCTGGCGACGCGTCGGAGCAGTCTTCTCGGCCGCTCGCTTTGCTGGGAGCCACCTCTCCATCTGTGGTGCAACCGGCGACGAGGATAGCGCGGGTCCGTGCAGCAGCGGTGGCGGCCTCTTCGCGGGCAATGCCGTCGACCGAGCTCGATGACCCCTATCACGTTCCCTCCATGCCCGCTGCGGGGACCCTGTACTTGAGCTCGCGCACTGGAAGCGACCGAGACAGCGTCGACGGCGAAAGTCGTTTCACTGCGCGGGCATCACAGCAAGACATGTACTACATGTACACCTCAACCCTTACGATGTCTACAGACGCGCCTGCCAGCCCCTCTAAGCGTCAGCAGCGAGACGGCGCCGCTCCACGTGGCGGGTCCGCTTCCGTCGCCTCGTCCTGCGATCGGGTGTGTGTGCCGGGGATATGGGAGTACGACGAGTGGATGTTGACGGCGCGGCCAGCGACGATGGAGACTCTCAGTGGGCATTCGTCCGGCACTAAGGCGCTGGCCACTGACTACGAGCGTCGCGCTGCGCAGTTTCCAAGTCCTGCGGCCATTGACGTCACAGTGGGGCCGTCGAGTCAGCCCTCGCCGACCATGGCGGTCTGTTCGCCACGCACGGCAACCCCCACGACAGTGTCGAATGAACTTCCAGCAGGCACAGATCTCACCGCTAAGGCGCACAGTGTCCCCTCTGCCCGAGGTTCGCAGCTGCCGCGCGGCGCCGCCGATAGCGATGCGTCCCCGAAGACGAAGGAGCGGCCGCCAGCGTCGGGGTGCAAAAGCGCTGCCGCGACAGTACCACCGCCACCTTTGGGCACCTTCGCCACCCCCGACGTGTGTATCGCCTTGAAGGACTTCACGACTGGCATGAGGAGCCCGACAAGGAATGTCGTGAATGACAGCACCGCTGTCGATGGCGCTGTCCACCAGCCGGTTGAGTTGCGGTCGCACCGCTGCTCCACTGGTTTCGCGGAGGCTATGACCTGCGGCCATCGCCTCCGCGTCTCGGACAGCGGGGCACCGTTTTCTGATGCCTCATCGTCGTTGCTGGCAGCAGGGAAGGCTCCCCAGCAGCCACCGCCGCGTCCTTCTTACGCGAACGACGCCGCGAATTCTGGAGAGAGCAAAATGCACACGGTCACCTCTTCCATCTCGAATGGCTTCCTGGGCGGACACCGGCCAGCCTTCGTGACAACGGCATCTTTGAGCACGTGCCCCGCGGCCCTGGTACCCGATCACGCCCCTCTCCTGGCCTTCGGTGTGCATCCTATTCGCAAGGACGTCGATTCACGGTCGTGCGTGCCCTCTCCTGCCGCCTCCACTGCTTCCACGGCGATGCCGCTGCTGCTGTCGCCTCAGGCCCTAGCGACCGCAGGGCAGCCTACTTCGAAGGCGTGGCCCGCACGACCGCCAGAAGTCCCACGCGCGCCCGCCCGAGACAGCGAGAGCGGGAGCCCGGCGCTCGCGCCGTCGCCGGACAACACCGCCACAGAGTGCCCGCCAGACGTGTCGCGTCGGGCCGGAAGCCACAGCACAGCTACCACAGTGGCCGGCGCAACCTCCAGTACCGCCAGCACGCTCTCTGGTGGCCTCATCCCGAGCTCCTCTCCAATGAACACCTGCGCACAATCCAGCGACCTGAAGCCACCCTCTATTGGCCCCCAGACGCTTTCCGACTCCAACGGCGACACCCTGCTGATTCTCAGCGGCGGGGTGAGGAAGCCGACCCCCCCATCGCCGAGAGCGCCCGCGGCTCGTGAGACGAGCACGACCGCTGCCGGTGGGCAGAGCAGATCTGACGTGCACGTCGCAACCTCGAAACTCACCGCCGCGACACCGACTGCCTCGGCTTCCATGACATCCACCCCCGCGATGAGTCCCCTCGCCTCCTCGCGCGGCCTCTCCGACGAAGGGGTCGCTTCCTACGCTACCGAAGCCATGTGTCGCCCTGCATCCCAAGCAAGCAAGCCCGCCCCGCATCAACTACCAAAGGAGCCTCCGCAGGGCTTTCGTGTGGAGGGCCAGACTTCGAGGCCGGTCAATCCCATGATAATCACCCTTTCTTCACGGCCTGGTGCGCAGCGGAAGGCGACACGACCGCAAGAGGAAGCGCACGGCGACGGGGCTGTTGCATCCCGGGACAGCAGAAAGGACGCGGCTTTTCCGACTCGCTCGCCATGTGACTGGCGGCGGCGCCTGGGCTTCAAGCAGAACAGGGAGATTGTTTTACCCGACTCCAAGTCGCTGCGGGTGTCCATGTCGTCGTTGCTCGAGTTTCGCAGCCTGACCATGCGCGAACAAGGCAAGGAGATGATGCCGTCGACTGAGGAAGTATCCACACACCTCATGACGCGCTGGAACGCGGTGTGTGCGCTGGTTGTCGTCGACGAGGACGCGGTGCGGAAGCCGTGTCTCGTCGTGAGTGGACTCAGCGTGCGTGTGTACGAGGAAGACAAGTCAGTGACGCTGGCGAACAGCAGAATGGCTCATGGCATGATGCGGGCACTGAAGGGGCGCGGCGGTATGACTCGTTCTCGTTTTTTGCGCGGTGCCAGCTACGACGGCGACGAGGAGTCAGACGACAGTGATGCCTTGGTGATTGGTATTCGTGGCGGCGTTGGCTTGAGCAATCGAGCCACGAGCAGCGGCGGTGGCGGGCTGCCGTCCAACCTGAAGTCCTTTGTTTTGCTGCCAGATAAGAAGGTACGCCGGAGCCAGTCTGGCGAGGGCGATTCAGCTGACCCCTGCACGGTCGAGTTTGACAACTACCTGCGCAAGTTTGACGTAGACGAGACGCTCAGCCGCCTCGCTGGCAGAAAGGAGTGTCACTCCGTGGCTCTGGACCAGCTGGTGCGGACCTGGGTGACGGGGCATAACACCTGCCTACTCCTGGGCAACGGCAACGGCCGCAGCACGCAGTCGCTTGACGTGGCTGTGGGGGCGGTGGAGAGCGCCATGGGCATATTGCGCGAGCGACTAAATGACCCGGCCAGTCGTGTCGAACTGCACATTTGCATGGGCGAAGTCGCTGATGACGAGGACAACGGTGGGGCGATGGTGCTAGACCTGCTGGCATCCTCCTCCTCCGACGACGAGGATGACGACAGCGACGACGACGAGCAGGAGAAGGGTGCGAGGTGGCAGCGCAAGGAGGCACCGCCGGCCTCACAGAAGAGCGGCCCAACCCGCCCCCCAGTGCAGCTGGCGCGCAGTCCGCTCATTGGCACCTTTGTGAAGGGGCTCCGCTCCGTAAAAATCGACGACGCCACCACCGCCACGAGTGCGATTGGCCGCGCCTTGACTCTGGGGTTTATGCGGTTCAACATGTCCGCCCATTCCTCCCGGAACAACAGCATGTCGAACCTGTCCAGTCTCAGCAGCGCCGCGCTCAGCAAGGTACGCATCAGCTTCGCTACACTGCGGCTGAAGACTATCTGCCGAGGTGCAGACATGCGCAGCGCGCGGCTGAGCGCCTGCGAGAGCGCAACGAGCAAGAAGAAGTTTGGTGGCCAGGTGCGGCACAGCCGCTCCGTGGAGTACCGGGCCGACGTGCTTGTGTCCTCGCTTCTGCTTGTCTACTTCGGCACCGAGCACATGGTGCTCGACACCCTCGTGCAGCGCAGCCAGGCGTACCGCGCGACAGCGCGCGAGGAAGATGAAGGCATCGTGCATCCGAATGCACCGATGCGGGATCAGAAACCTGATTTCCATCCCGCCAGCTGGCCGAACGCAGTCGGGTTTCTTCAGTCACTTCTGTGTGACGCGCTGGGGGGTCGCACCCGCACGATGGCGTGCCTCTGCTTGTCCGAGTACGACACGCGCGCCACACTCTGGCTCCGAGCGGTGAGCCGGGCGAGACGCATCACAAACATGACACCGAACTGCGGCAACGTGCGCAACTACCTGCTGTACCTCCTGGAGCAGTACGAAAACCTGGCAGCACTGCAAAACCGTCGAAAGCAGGATGCGCGGCTGTTTCTACCGGCGCTGGGCACTCAAGCCAACTCTAAGCACCACAAGCGCGGCCGCCTCTCCGCTGTATCTTCGGGCAAGGAGTTCGACCAATGGTCGGTCTACTGCATCAAGAAGATGATCGCTGAGCTCGACGCGTTCGTGGCCACCCCGACAGGCGACACGCCTTCGCTTGAGCAGCTGGAAATCGCGAACGAGATCATTGCAACTACGCAGCCGGATCCCCTTTTAAGTCATCCCCTGGCCTTCTTTTCGAGGAACTCCTGAGATGAAAGTGCATCGCGCGACATGGTGTTTGGCGTTTGTGCCCTGCCCGACTCTGCTGTGAGCGGAAACAGCAACGCAGCGAGCTGCATCAGGAGCACACAAGTGTGTTTTTGTGTGTGTGTGTGTCTTCATGTGCCCCACGGTAAGTGTGAGTCACATGCCTCGAGGGCCCTTCAGAGGGAACATGTCTGGCGCGCTTGCCTCCTCTCTCGTTTTACCAGCCGCTCCCTCTCTCCCTTTTGTTCGTCTGTTTCCTTTGTCCTTCGTATTTTTCGGCACAGCTATTCCTGCCGCGGATCACACACACGCACGCACACGCACGCACATAGTGCGCATTGTTGTCTCGCCCGTTAGGCACCAAGTACCAAAAAAAAGCTGAAAAGCATACACAAACAAGCGCACAAAGGACCCGACTCAAATCGGTGCGTACTCCTCCCTCCTTGTTCCCCTCCTCCCCAAGGCCTCGCACACCGGCATGCATGTAAGCAGCAGGCGGCAGTGCGATCGCAGAGTGGAGAGAAGCGGAGGAATTCATTCGACTTGGCTCAGCTCGGATTCTGGTTGAACCGAAGCCCTTGCTCTTTTGCCCCTGGCCCCTCACCCTTTCAAATTTTCTCTATCACACACCAGCTTATCTGCAAGTATGTGTATGTGTGAGAGGGGGGGCGAGGCGAGAAGAGCAGCAGCGACAGCACTGCTGCCCAAAGACGGCCCTCTGACACCCTTCACCCGACTCTCTTGTTTTTCCCCTCCCCTATACTCTCCGTCTTCTTTGATGCCTCTTGCAACCTTGCGTGTATTCCTCTTGCACACGTCGCGCCACTCCCATCCCACCCGACACCGAGTCACAGTGGTGATCAGCTCCGCAGCGATCTATTTTGTCGTCCACTTCTCTGCCGCTGTTGATGTTGTTGCGACAACGTTTCTCCATTTTTGATCGTATGTGTAACACATTCGCTTATCCTTGAACATCCTTCTCACACCCAAGCCCTCACACGTACACACACACACACACACACGCAGGCCATCATCTCTCTGTCTCAGCATCCGCTCCCCGCCCCCTTGATCCATTCCTGAAAGCCGATCCTGTGCTGTGCTGTGCGTGCTTCGCTCTGCGTTTTTGCGTGCGCAGGAGTCTTTTCTCGTTGCTTCCTTCCGCTGACTCGCCACGTGCACGCATTCACTCCCTGTGCGTGTCTTGCTTGTGTGCCCCAAAGCTGAAGAAGCGATGCAGCAGGTCGCCACAACGCCGGCAAGCAGTTTCGCACCGATCAAGAGTTCGGCGACTGCATTCGGTGCGTCAATGACGGCGCAGGGTGCGCCAACACCGCCTCCCCCCCAGCAGCAGAGTGTGATGGCGGCGCAGGGCCAAGAGGCGGGCCCGAACCTCTGTGGCATGCCAGCTGGGTATCCGTCGGCGAATCAGCTGGAGCTCCAGCCAGTGGAGCAGGCCAACTACGATGCCAACGCGAACAAGGCCACCTACGCGAAGCGCCTGCGCCATGGTGAAGAGTACAAATCCGCCGCCGTGAACGGCGTGCAGCGCGCGGAAAAGCCTGTACTGGGGGCGGCCGATCCACAGCTGGTGAACAGCAACCTCCCCAGCGATTGCCCAGCAGTCGCCCGCTCGATGGTCGATCAGACGCGCTACACCTTCAACGTTGACCGCGGCTCCTTTGCGCACGACGCGTACCGCAACGGCGGCCTCGGCCTCGGCTCCTTTCATGGGGGCATGCCAGGCTCGATGGTGATGGGTCGCATGGGTTCCATGCTTGGCATGGGAGGCCCCATGAGATCCATGTACGGGATGGGCAGCATGTACGGCATGAACGTGTCCCGCCCAGCCTCGCTGTTCGGGTCTATATACGGTAGCCAGTACGGGATGGTGCCGATGGAGTCGATATACAGCTTGGGGGGCTCGATGAACCGCATTGGGTCCATGTACAGCATGGGATCCATGTACGGCATGGGGATGCCGATGAGGTCCGCAATGGGCCCGATGAGCATGATGGGCTGCCCGACGGGATCGATGTACGGCACGAACCCTGGCAGCCAGTTTGGCCTGAATGGATTCAGCAGCGTCTACGGCGATCAATTCCAACATGGCATGCGCGGCTCGCAGTACAACGGCGCCAGCAACTACGACATGTTTGGCTTCGGCAGTGGCTACCAGCCGCAGCCCGGCTACGGCCCCACCGGCATGACTGGCGCGGGCGAGGCAAGCGCCACAAATGGTGCCGCCGATGCCGGCGCCTTCCCGCCGGGTCCTGTGGAACAGCCTGCAGCGTTGTCCACTAAGGCGCCGCTTCGGGCGGTCACGCAGACTTCTGGTGCGGAGAAGAAGAGCAGCGAGCGCAAGAACGGCGTGGCGGGTCTGCTGGTTATTTCTGCCGGCGCGAACCCGGCGACGACGGTGATGCTGCCGAGCGACCCGCCAATTGCGATGGCTGCTGATGAGGTGCTGCGCACGGGTCCCAGCGCTCAGGCCACCGCCGTCGCGATCACGCGCAGTCCCAACTGCCAAGGTGTGTACAACAGCGTCAACGCTGGCCACAACACGGCGCTGCTGCTCGCGACAGACGGGTCGACGGAGTCCCGCTCGATGGCAGCGGAGGTGGTGAGGCAGGTGCTGACGGAAGCGCTGTCGGAAACGGCGAAGGCGGCTGCCAGCCACGGCTCTCTGGGCTACTACGACGCCCGTGTGTCGGCCTGTGCGCTGCGCAGCGCTACGGAGGCGATCGACTGCGTCGAGGGCGACGCTGTCACGAATGTCGAGGTCGGCTCACATCCGGTGTTTGGGACGGCTTTTATGAACGTTGGCACGGTTACAGTGCGCAAGATCGAGACGCACATGCCCCAGGTCGACGCGGCGATCACTGAGGCGTGCGGGAGGTCGGATTCCAAAGTGGCTGTCATCGAGGCCGTCGTGAAGCAGGTACGACCGTCGCAGAAGGGCAGCAGCCCCACGGACGTGCTGCTGTCCTCGATCCTGTTCCTCGTCAGCAACGTGACAATGGAGCAGCAGTCATACTTCGAGGCTTTCCGTAACGGCGCAAACGTACCACCGGCCCTCATCAAGGGCTGCATTGGCGGGGCGTGCCACACCGTGGCGGTGCTGTGCCTGCCCAACTGCACCGACCCCTCGGCCGCCAATGAGGCAATGGCCTCACTCAACACAATCTGCAACATCGAAAACTCGACGCCGCGCAGTGGCAACCTCGCCCGGTTTATCGCTTTCGCCACAGGAGAGAGCGACAAGATGAGGCAGAAGCCAAAGGTGGATGCAGCAGTTCTGGAGAAGGTGGACGCGATGCTGGCGGACGGCCGCTCCATCCTCCAGGACCCGCGCAACACCGTGCCTGTGGCATACCCATGCTCTCCACCGCGCACCCTGAGCCGCGCGGTGAACACGCCACAGCTCTCGTCGGGCGACATCAACGCCCACGCCACGGAGAAGGGGCGTGACGCGTCGAACCCGATTCGAGTGGTCGTCATCGCGAGCTCGCAGGCCAGCAAAACGTTTCCGCAGACGTTCAACGTCGGCCCAGATGGCAAATCCATTGTGGACGCCGCTAGTGGCACCAAAGCATCTGTGCTGGAGCTGGTGACCTGTGCCCCGGAGGACTGGCGCAGCACGACGCCGGAGCTGGTGAACGAGGTGCAGACTCTGTTCCAGAACGGTAACAACACTGCCATCGTCGGCACCGTCTTGCCAAACGAGGTGAACGTGCTGAGCAAGCAGCCGCTGTGGATGTCCTACAAGAGCATGGTCTCCTCCCTCCTCAGCGTCGCCACACAGAAGTACAAGTTTGCTGAAGTGAGCCTCAGCATCGCGCTTGTCGGCGGCAACGAGCTGCTCGCGGACCTTTTGGTCGGCACGGACTCGGCAGCCCCGGCGGCGCAGACCCCGCAGAAGCTCTCCGTGGCGTATTCGCCGCTCTTCGGCCCTACCGTGTACAAGTCGACGATCATCAAGCAGCCTACACCGCTTCAGCTCGAATCCACCATCAACGGCGCCCTCTCCCGTGTGCCGACGATTATGCAGCAGTACCCGAACACGAAGACGGTGATCATCGCGTCGGCCGTCATGAAGGGTGTCACGTCCACGGATGTGTACACGAGCTCGATGCTGGCTGCCAGTGTCGTGGACCCGACCGTGCTCATCGACATCCTCGACAAGAAGCCGGACGTGCCGCATGAGCTGTTCGACTACGCGTTTGGCGGCCCGTGCTGTACCTTGTTCCTGGCCCACGTCATCCAGGGTGACACGGGCGTGGGGAAGGTCGTTGAGCTGATAAACCGACTCAATGCGACACAGAACCGCAGCGTCAGGACGTGCAGCGTGAAGAAGTTCATTGCCTTTGCCGAGGAGAGCCTGAAAAAGGCGGAAATCAAGGTAGCCGCGGCCAAGTCGGAGACGGAGAAGGAGACAATTCTGCGCAGCAAGAAGAGTATGGAGGTGTTCCACGCAGAGTACAAGACCCTCATGGAGGATCCCGAGCATCACGACCCGAAGACGTACCGCCGCAGCGGAGGAGGCATCGGCTCCTCGGGGTCCGGGTCCGCCGCCGCCACCGCGGCCAACTCCGGCGCGAGCAAGACGCGCAGCCTTGCGACCCCAATCACCGGTGGAGTTTCGGCCGATAAGTCCCGGAAGAGCGCCGACGGCGACGAGAAGAGCAGCGAGCGAAACGCGAAGGCTGACGACGCCAAGTCGTCTGGCAGCCGCCACAGCTCTAGTCACAGGAAAGCTTCGGCAGACGGGAAGAAGCGGCGCAACTCCAGTAGTCGCGCTAAAGCCGACTACAAGCCCTCCAGCAGTCGTCACAGCTCCGGGTCGAGGCGCAGCTCGAAATCCTCATCTCACAAGCACCATCACAGATCCTCCAAGGACAAGAAGTAATCATCTGTGGCTCAATGGTGTGTGCACGGAAGCCTCTCTCTCTGTTGGTGTGTAGCATGCAGCACGGCAGGCGACATCCGCACCGCCTTCTCTCCTTCGTCTTTACCTTATATTTCATAGTCTACTCCTTCTTTTTCCTCCCCCCCCAACATTGTTGTTTCGCTTTCCTGTGTGCGTGCACGGCAGCGGCAGGAAGGGAAAGAGTCGGGTGTGGATCGATCTTATTTGCAGTCCTTTCCCAGCCCCCTCGAGCATCCTTTCCTGCCTGCGCCGCAGCTGTGCTCCCCTCCCTCCCTCTGACAGCGACGCACATGCACCGCTGTAAGCGTTTTTTTATACCTATTCGTTTTGTCGACTTTCTCTCTTCCCCCTCTTCGTCCCCTCTCTCCTCCCTCATCTTCTGTGAAGGCACCAAACCTCCTCCGCGAAACAGGTCCTGGGCTCTCTTTGCGCGCGTGTGCGAGTCTTTCCACCTGTCGTGTAGGGTGCACCGCGGTACGAGTGGGAGAGCTGCATCTCCCCATCTCGTGAGGAGAGTCTTTCAGTGCTCTTGCTCTCATTCTTTTTTCTAGTGTTTGCACGTGCGCGTCAGATGGAGGTTGACGTGGCCATTTCGATTGGTTCTTGTCTCATGCCGATTCTGTGTGCCAGCACGTAGGAAGGATCGTGTACATGTCTGTGCGTATGCGCAGAGATGCGCTCCATCACTTGTGTTTCTTGACTATACGAAGTCAGTACTCGTGCGAATGCCCCTGCGCTGCCTCCCCAGGTGTGCGGTGACTTTTTCGGTGACTGCTGTTGCTACATTTCTTTGAACGAGTTCCCGTGTTCCAATCTCTCTCTCTCTTTACACACGCAAGCCAGCCACGCGCTTTTTTTTCCCTGTGCTAAGCGGCTTTGCTTCCCCATTCCCCTCATCCTGCCTTGTGTGTCCTTTGACGTAGGAGACCGTGCAAGTGTGAAGTGTGCGCGTGTGTGCGTGTGCGCGTGTGTGCGTGTGCGCGTGTGTGCGTGTGTGCGTGTGTGTCTCCTTGCCTTCTTTATGGTTGTTGTGGTTCTCGCTATTCTTTGCGCTTTTTGTCGATGTGCCACTTTTTTCTTTGATGTGGTTAGGCTCCGTTTTTGTCGCTCGTTATTCGGCTTTGCATAACTCGCTTTCTTGTGTGCGGGCCGAGTCTGGTGTCATCAGCCCCCCTCCCCCTTGCTCTATCCCTCCCAATCGCCTTCATCTCTTGTTATTTCTTCTCGCTTCTGGGTGCATTACACCATACGTCACGGCGAGATGAAATCGAATAGAGCAGTGCACACCCACACACAGACAGACAAGGAAGACGGAAAGACAACATGTGCGCCGCAACGGAAGTACCGCTGCCTCCTTCTTCGCCTAGGTCTCTCGTACACGTGTCTAGTACGCTCCATGATGCGTGCACACTGAAGCCGCTCTTTCCCTTTTTTTTTCGTTGTGGTCTTGCTTATGCGTGCCGCCTCGGTGGTGCTTTTTTTTTCGTGTTAGAGTCGCTCTTATTTGTGTGTGCTTTATTTTCTCTCCTCTCATCCTTCTCTTTTCGTTTTTACTTCTACAGGCACGCTAGAGTGTGACCTGTAGCGTGGCTTTCATGGAAGAACACAAGCTCTTCGCACTTCTGTGCTTTATTTTGCCGCTGCTGCTACCGCGTTGTGCTACTCTTGGTATGCTTGTAGATGCGCTTTCGCTGTGTAAGCCTCTTTCCTGGTCGGCTTGTCTCTGCATCCCCAGCCACACACCCTTTAACGATTCTCTCTATTGTTTTTCCATTATTTGCTTTCGATTGCAAGCACCATTTCGAGGGCTGCTGGGCACGCATATCTGCTTCTCCTGGTGTGTCTACGTTTGTGCGTGTGCGTGTGTGCTTCCTTGGCCCATGCACTTCTCGTTTCTCCCCTCCCCACTGTCCCGCCAACACCGCTACCTCTTCAAGCCTGGCCATTCTCCTCGGTGCACACACACACACACACATATTTGTCTCTACTTACCTTCTTTCTTCTGCTGTTTTTGCCTTTTCAGTAGCGTGGCCCCTCTTTTAGTTGGTTTCCTGTGTCCGGAGAGACAAAAGGCCCCAACTCCCCTCCACTTCTTTGCCCCTCCCCCGTCCTTCACGGTCTGGATGTTGGCAAGTACTCTCTTTTGTGATCTTGTCCTCTGCTGGTGCGCGCTGTGTAATGTTCTGTTTCTCTTTGCCCTGAGCTTGCTGTGATGGTTGTGGTTGCTCTTCACTCTGCGTCCGGAGCTGCAAAGGCGCTTGATTGCCTTTGCTCTTCTTGTATCCATTTCGTTCTTCACCCTGGTCGTGTTTCTTTATATTCATCTTTATGTGTGTGTGCGCGTGTGCATGTGAACAGACCGTTCCACTTCCGCGCCCCTGCGCCTACCCTCGTCGTGTACTCCTCGTCACATACTCGTCCCTCCCCCAGTTCTCTCCTCCCTCGCGCCTTCTTCTGCCTCGCTTCCCTCTCTCTCTTTCGGGAAGAGGGAGAGACCCGGAGAGGAGGGAAGCGTGATGGCAGGTCTGTGTGTGGTACGGAGAGAGGATGGAGGAGTGAAGTTGGAGTGCGATGACGTTGTGCGCGGATTTATATGGGCTCTTCTCGTTTGAATTTACGTGTATTCATCCCTGTCCGCGGAGTCCTACTCCGCATCCCTAAGGCACCCTACCCAATTCGATCCGTGATGCCCACTGCGAGCAGCGCCATCCCCTCCCCCGTGCACACATTGATGACTGACTCAGAGGTTTACGTACAGAGACACAGACGCGGCCACTCCTCACAGAGGTGCGTGCAGCCATCGTTGCTTGAGCCATCCAGAGACCACCAGTACCACCAGCACAACGAGCGAAATCTACGTGCCTTTCGAGTGATCGCTACCGACAGACACGTATATACAGATACACATACAGAGTCAAAGAGCATGTCGCACACTTCGGGCTCTATACTCGTGCTTGTGGCAAGCAGCGCGCTTGTGGTGCCTCGGACCCAACTGTGCGTGCGTGCGTGTGCTCCCACCTTTCTTCCTCGTTTCATTGGTGTTCGACACGGATACGCTCATTCGTGGCTGTGGACTATTCTTATGGTCTCCCGAACTGTCTCGCGGGTGCTCCGTGTGCTTTTTGTGCCATCGACGCATCTCTCCATGTGCCTGTGCTCGCGCACGCTCCTTTTCCCGCTGCTTCCCTTTCCGCTTCAGCGGGGCAGATGGAGGTGGTGGTGCTTTTTTTTTTGCGGCTTTGCCATGTGCGCTCGACGAGGCGCAAAGTGTGTGCGCGTGGATACGTCTGCGCTGCCGTGGTAGTCTCCCGCATCATGTGATGCACGCTCTTCCGTCAATTCTCGTCCTTCACACTTTGCCACGTCTGCGCCCGCGTGCTTACGGGTCGCTGCGGTCGGACTGCCTGTGCCCTCCCTCTCTTTTGTTTGTTGTCGTTTCTTCTTTCCTGGGGAGGATGTCGTTTCACCTGGGTGCCGCTCTGAGCCACCACCCCCTCCCTCCCTCCCCACCCCACCATTCCTACGTGCCAAGAGGCTCAAAGAGCACCGAAGCGTCACTGAAAAAAGGAGAGGGCAAACCTGCAAGCGTCGCCTGGCCGCGAAGAAGAACAGTACAAGTGCAGGCGTTTATCGTAACCAAAACCGGGTATGAAGCACGTGCGTGCGTGCGATGTAGGGATATCGAATGCCCCACACACGTTTTTTTTTGTTTGCAGCGCCACAGCACCCGCGCCAGCAACCTGCTTCGCTCCCCTTCACCTCGCTCCGCTGTTCACCTGTGCGCCACACCAGTATGCGTTCGTCTCATGTGTTTCTAGCGACGTACTCTTTCTCCCTCTTTTTTTTTTGGTGTGTGGGTGGGGCGGGGTGGGGGCATTGCTGTTGTCTGCCTCTCTTTTTTCCTTTCTCCTTTCTTGGGCTCGTTGTACTTCTCTTTTATTTTTTCTCTTGCCTTCTTTCCACTGTTACGGTTATGCTCAAGCTCGACGTCTCCCATGCCGGCATTGTGCGTGTGCGTGTTCTCGGACTTCTCCCCACCCACCCCTTTTTATTTTTTGTCTTCTGTTAGCATGCTTTCTTTTTCCTCTTTTTTTTTCCAGTCGTCGATTTCTCTCATCTGTGGTTTCTTCGTTCTCATTCTTTTCACCTCGTTGCTTGATGGTTGATGTGCCTGAACACCTCCTCTTTTTCTTCTTTACACGTCTACGTTGTATATATATATATATGCACATATATGCAGCGCTGCAGGCGTGCCTTGGCCCCGTGAATGCGGACGACCAACTCTCGCTTGCTCCCTCGTCGTTACCTTTTCCCCCTACTCCCCATACCGGCAAGTGAGTGCGCCGGTGTCCACGGAAAGGAATGGTGCCTTTTTTTCGTGTGCTTTATTTTTGAGCTCGTTTTTTTTTTGTCGCTTCTGTACGCTTCTCTCCGGGCCTAACGCTGCGACGAGATCGGGGTGGGGGAGCGGCAGTGAGGGGGACGATCGAGCTTTCATGGTCGCGTGGACACGATATCTTTCCTCCACCTGTCAGTGCCACCTCTTGTTTCCATTCGCTTTGAGAACGGCCCTCCCCCCCGTGGCCTCATGGGCGTGCACTCTTGCCAGGACACAGACGCAGCACGTACGCGTATTTGTGCTCTTGTATACAAAAAGGCGCGCCCTACCCCGGCTGCTATGGCCTCGGTGTAACGTCCTCTCCCTTCCATCCTCTCTCCCCTCTTTCTCACACTCTCGACGAAAAGGGAAGTGTACACGCGATGAGCGCATGTGGTTATTGCTTTTTTTTTGGGTCTCTTTCATACACAAAGACGCTTCACGGTCGTTCTTGTGGGTCCTCTCTCTCTCGTTTCTCCAGGCTGTTCTCTTTCTGTGTGACGCTTCCAGCTGTGAAAGCACTCGCTTTCTCTCTTTTTGGGGTTGCCTCTGCATTTTCTGCCGCAGATGTCTCTTCCCTTTCGCTTTCATTGCTCTACAATGTCCGCCTCTGCCTTGCCTGATTTTTTGTTGGAAGGGTCTGTCTCTGTATGCCTGTGGCGTCCCTCTGTTCTTTGCAGCTGCATCTGTGTGGGTCTGAGCGTTTGATGCAGATATATGTGCATCCACGTGTGCCTCTCCTCTTTTCTTTCGGCGCTGTGTGCATTCTCCCTCTCCCGTTGCGTTTTCCTCGTACCTCCTCTTCTCCGTTCGATGTGCAGCGATGAAAGCTGTCGCTGCCGCCGAATACGACTTTTTGCCTGTTTTTTCTCTTTGTGTGTATGCCTGTGTGCCGTGGAGCAGTGATGGGAAAAGCTCGGCAGACTCCCTTTCTGTTTTATGTATCCTTGTGCCGTTGTTGATCCTGTTGTATGCGCGGTTGTGTATTTTTTTTTTACCTGCACGCGTTCCCCTCTCTTTCTCTCTCTCTTCCTCCATGCTTCCGTCCTTGTTTTTCTTCGTCTCCTTCCCTTCACTTGTCTCACCAGCATCGCACCCACAAGACGCAAAGTCGCCCGCGGCACATCACCCCTAAAAAAAAAAGAAACTATGCTATTGCTAAAGAGCATATACACAATAGAGGTGTCCACTCTTCTTCCTCTCTTGCCTGTATTCTCTATGCGTGGGTTGACGGCGAACACTCGCGCGCGTCGCACGATTTGGGGATCTCAAGGATGTGCTTGTATGTAAAAGGACGCATGCTGCGGATGAAACGACTCCCCTCTCAGAAAATCTGACATGCGGCGCGATGCTGCAGCCCCCCTCCCCCTTCCTTTGCTATTCCGTGCAACAGACACTGCTCGAATGTGACGCAGGTGCTCCTTTCTCCCCTGCTTCGGGCGTTTCCAGTGAGGATCAAAGGAATGATGGGCGGAGCAACTGTGTGCTCACGCTCAGCGAAGGCTTGTGTGCCACCAAGCGTGTAGGCGCATGCGCAAACACACTTCGACTTGCATCACCACCGCTCCGCTTTTCGGTGCCGCATGGATGACTTCTCCGTTTTCTCCCAGTGCTTCCTCACTCGCATCCCCACCACTTCGCCCTCGGCCATTTCTTTGTTCTGGTCGCGCTCTCGCTCTCGTGCGGTGTGCGCGTGCGACCCACCCTTCATGCACTTCTTCTACCGTGCCATTACTGCATCTAACGTTTGGGTCGCCCCATCGTATCCAGCTGCGCTTCACCACTTGCTTACACACACACACAAATTGGCGCTCACTGACTGCGGTCTTGGGAACCCTATTGCTTTTTTTTTTGGTATCTGCTGCGTGCATTCACTCCCCTACACCGCCAAAATCATACAACATACACGAGCACGTGTGCTATCGAGGTCTGCTGCGCTTTGCCTGCTGCCCTCGCTCTTTTTCAAGAGCTTCTGTGTGTGCGTGTGTGTAGCTGTAGGTGTGTCTTGCCGTCCGTTCACCTGTTTGCAACAAGCTTCCGTTGCCTCAACACCACTGTCTACTCCGTCATTCACTCGCTGAGGCCCCCTCCTTTTCGCTCCATCTTCGCCCACTATCGCCTACGTGGTCTGTCCCTCCTTTCCCTCACCGTGCACCACCGTGCCGGCTTCATGCAGATGCAAGGCAACATGTACCCTCGGCAGATGGAATGGGCCGTGCATCAGCAACAGCCACAGAGCATGCAGGGCAACCGACAGGCGGTCGCGTCTCGCGCCTACCACCTAGAGCCCATCAGCACCATGCAGCTGCGACAGCAGCGCGGTAGCATGCCGGGTATGATGATAGGGCAGCAGCCTGGTGGCGGTATGATGGACGGCCTGTCGACGTACGGCCCGAGGCCCATGATAAGGGACGTGCAGGATGGGCACATGGGCCCGCAGCAAGCGGATGCCGCCCGTGCTGCTGGCTATGGAACTCAGGGCATGTACGGCAGTCATTTGATGAGCTATGGCGCTGCGGGGATGGGGGGAGTAAACAATTTGCAAAACGGCAATGCCGCTCTCTTCGCCGCCGGCTCTGCTGGTCAAGCGTCGGAGGGGAACAGCATCAACTTCAACGGCATCTTCAACAGCGCAGTCAACCCGCAGGTGCAGTCGTCTGTGGCGGTGCAGGACGACGGTAAGCCGCTTCCGTTTCCTCCTGGAAACCTTCTCGCGCAGTACCCGCCCGAGTACCAGCAGCAGCTCATCTTTTACTACCGCCTGCTGCGCTTGCAGTACCCGGAGCTGTACCAGCAGTACGTGGACTATTACGTGATGTACTATGAGCCCCTCTATCATCCAGCTCCGTCGTCTCTCAGCAAGGACGATCTCAACGGCGGCCAGCAAAGGAAGAAGGAGCCACTTCTGCAGCAGACGCAGCGGGCCCACATGCAACGGCAGCAGCCAGCCATGCCGCAGCCCGGGTATCAGCCGCCGCCACCGATGGAGCACGCCCTGCCCTCGGAAGTCATGTGCCGCACTACATCGAACCTCAGCGGAGGCCTGAAGCGGCAGAGCTCGCTGCGGCGGCAGAACTCGATGCGCCGAAACGAGGTCAACCAGCTGAAGAACGAGGGCAGCCTCAAGCGTCTTCCAAGTATGCGGCAACAATAGGGTTAGCTGAAGGCAAGAGGTGTCGAAGATACGCCTCGCCTTTTTGAATCCTGCGGATGGCCCACGAGGGCTTGAGCGGGCCCTTTCCTTTCCCTTGCCATCTTTATCGAGTGGCACGATACATTTTTTCTTCTAAGCCGGCTACACTACTCCTTCTTCCTCACTTTTTTTTTCTTCATTGTTGGGAAGTTGGTCGGCTGATGGCGCTGTTGATAGTGTCTCTCCATCGTCAAGAATCGGATGCAGCATCCAACTGTCTCCTTTTCTATTGTGCGTTTTTCTTTTTGCCTTCTCTGGCGTCGATGGATTCATAGCTACTCTTCGCCCCCCCTACTTCTGTTCTCCTTGTGTAGAAAAGTCAAACAGAGAGCGTAACGTGCGCGCGAGTCCAACGGAAGTGTACACGTGTTTATGCGCGTGTGTGTTTTCGTGCATGTGTGTGAGAGTGAAAGAAAGGGGAGGGGCCTGTGCCTGCGTTCTTCGACATGCAATATTTTTTTGTTTGTTTGCTTTTCACCATGGAATTCCTTTTGCGACTCACTACCAACTCTTGTGTTTGTGCTTCCCTGCTTTACACTTGCTTTCCCTCCCTCTCCTTCTTTTAGATTTTTTTTTTCGTGCCTTTCTCATCTTAATCACGGATGTCATCGCGCCATCTGCTCTGCACACGACTCAGTCTTCTCTGTCCACCTCGCCCTTGCGTCTCTTTTCGTTGCCTCCTTTGCTTGCTTGAGGGTGTTCCAGAGTGAATGGATCCCACCACTGCAGCCGCCACTCCGCCTTCCAATTTCTGATACGTCTACGCCGCGCAACGATGTTCTTTCGCGCGTCAGCTTCTTTACTGCTACCCCATCCGCACAGGACCTTCTCTTCTCTCGCCGCCTCTTGCTCTCTCATTTTGCTTTTCGTTAGGCCAAATATTCGTGAAGCGTGCACCTTGATGCTGGTTCAGTGGAAAGTCTTAGTACGCGCGCTTGCTTAGCTCAAGGAGCCCCTGAACCTCTCGCGCTCGACTGATGTAGGAGCTATGTGCTCCTCCTCTCGTTGGTGTGTTCACGTTCCCCAACACCGTGGACATTTCGACGTGTCGACTTTTCCATTTTGCGTCCGTCTTTGTTCTGCCTGCATCTTTCCCCTCTTTCCGAGGTGTGCAATCTGCGTGTGCCCCTGATGGCGGCTGTCCGTTTCGCGTGCTGTCAGATCTTTTCCGATTTTCTGAGGAACTCAGACAGCACTCTTATTCCTGCCAAATGCCGAAAAACTTGTGCTGGTGAAAGGTTCAAGTATGTACGACGTAGGAGGGGGGAAGATCAGAGCGACGTAAGGCTACTGATACCGGCGGTGGGTTGGAGCCATCTGCGACCGTGCGCAGGCTTTCACCATCCATCCGCTGTGGGCGGAGTGCCCCCGTGTCTCGAACGTACCTGCCCGGCCCTCACACGGCCCTGCTGGTGGAGGGGAGTCTCAGTGCCACCCCGAGGGAGAGGCACCACATGGCGAACTTCGAGGCTGCGGGTGACTGGTAGTGGCCGCATGGGGTGCAGCGCATGTGGTGCCTGCTAGCGGAGCAGCAGTGTGGTGCCCCCGCTCCCCCCTCCACACCACCAGAGTCTTCGCCCCCCCCCCTGCGCGCTTGCTCCACGAGGGCGTCTGACCCGGCGATGCGCCTGATATCGTATGCGGGGCTCGCCTATCGATGGACGCTCACAGCAGCCCGTGTTTCACGCCGTGGACTTGCACGCGGTGATGTGGGCACACATGTCTCGCTTGCGCTGCACGGGCTTCCACTGCCGGGTGTCTGCCGCTGTCCCCTGTGCCCCTCAGCACGACGAACCATGAGCGCTGTGTGCGCAGACGCATGTATGTGTGCGGATACCGGGGAAGGCGAAGCGCCGCTGCCGCCACAGACTCAGGGCAGCGCCCCGCCTGTCGCGGCACATGCGGGCAAGGTATCCAGGCACGCCCCCGGGCAACAACGCCGCCATGAGGCAGGCACTGTGATGCGGAAGTGCGAGCAGTGTGCGCCGGCGCTGTCAAGCACCGCTGGCATGGTGTGTCTGATGCGAGCAAAGCATCCAGGGGCCGGCCGAGCACGGGCGATGGGGGGGAGGGGAAGAAGGCGCATGCAGGGCCATGCCGATGCCCCCTCTCCCGCAGTGCATGTGTGCGGAGCATGCGGCGTCTCCTGCATCCGACCGAGTGGGCTGATGCGGCGCGGACGCCGGCAGGCATGACGAGGGCACCCGGGACGGCACCACCGAGCCATCGGGTGTGCACTGCGGAGAGCCGCCACGCCACATTACGGGATGCCGCGGTTGGAGCGGACTGGGGGGCGGGCGGGCGAAGCACGGCATGCAGGCAGTGTGTGCCGGGCCTCAGAAGGACCCTGACCCCTGAGGCTTTCGAGGCTCCTCCTTGCGTTCGTGCGGCACGCACCTGGACCGCCCACCCACCACGTGCACGACAGGCGCCGATCGCGCAGCGGGCACAGGAAGAGTAGGCGATGAAGGGCAGGGCGAGCGTGCTGGACGCATGGCGCGATTCGACGAGCGGGAGAGCCACGTCCCAGGCGACGAGCATTTAGCCCGAGCGCGACAGAGTTAGGTGAGCGGTGGCTGCATGCCGATGCTTGTCGACATGTTCGTGTTGGGCCGACACACGCCGACAAGGAGGAAGCGTTTCTCCACACCCTCCGCATCTTGATTTGTATTCTGTGTTTTAATGTGTCGTTGCTGCCTGCATGCGCGGCTCTATTGTCACATCGTTTTTGTTATCCTTCATAGTTCTCTTCTGTTTTGAGACGGATTAGTCGGCCGGCTGGCGCAGTCGCCATCATCGTGGTGTGCTCTTATTCGTGATGATCTTCCGCACCGCTTGTCTCGCTGTGTGATTCGTGTGAGGCGGGCTTGCCTACGTTTTGAGGGACATTTTTTTGTGTCTTTTTTTTATGCCTTTCCGCATATTATGTTCGCTCGTGGCGGGGGGAGTTTATGTGTGCAGCGCTTCATTTCTCTGTTCCTACATCTCTCCGTCCTTTCTTGATGTTGCGGCCCCTCATCGCATAGGAAGCGTGCCGGTACTCTTCGCCCTTCCAGTGCGCATCCGCTGTCTGCAAGAGCGAAAGACCGGTGAAAGAAGGTTGCGGAGTGGGAGTGGGGAAGGCGGAAGGAGAGCGGAGGAGGGACATCTGCAACGCACCTCGGTGCTCACATGTGCTCCCGTAGCATAGATCAAGGACAAAGTGGGGCGGAGGGTTGATTCTCCCATAATGCCCATGCGACACACGTGCGGCGGAACCTCCTATGACTGAGGTGCTTGCCATGGAGTCCGCACTACGGCGGGGGTGGGAACAGAGGGCATGACGTACACACGCGCACAGACACACCGTAAAAGTATTGACGACAAAGATGCCAATAAACGGCTGTATTCGTCAGTAGCGTTTTTTTCGTCTCCTCTGTTTGTTGTGCTTGAGTGCGCGTCTCACTCGCTCGCTCGCCGTCGATGTGCGTTCATGCGTTTTTTGGGGGATCGCGTAAGTCTGCCCTGACCTGCTCTATTTTTTTTGAATGTTTCTCTTTTCTCGTCCATACTCATCCTGTCTCGATTTGCTTACCGCGCCTGCACGCCTTCTTAGTGCGCGTTTCACTGTGTGGCTGATGTCCCTCCGTTCCTCACTCTCTCTATGCGCCCTCTTCTTTTTGTCCTGTGCGTCATTTGTTTTTCGGTGTTGCGCGTGTGCATGCATATATATATATATGTATATGTGTGTATATTGCTGTGTGCATATACTTGTGTACACATGCGCTGGTATGCTCGTGCTTGCATGCTTCCGTCGTTGTTGTTTTGTGCCTGCGTCGTGTGTATCGTATGAGTTTGTGCCGTGCTTGGAGACAAACCAAGAAAAGGAAAAGAGGGCAGTGTGCGTGCACGCCAAATGCGTGTGACTGGACTCCAGCTGAGCGCAAGGGTCGGAACACGACCCATGCACGCGATTTGTGAGTGTAAGGGAGGACGCTGTAGTGGTGGGCTGACAAGCGGCACAAGCGCACGAACGTTTCCCAGGAGTGGTCCATTGCCCCCGCCCTCATCACCTTTTTGGGAAGGTGGGATTCATAGAAGAGACGGGGGATGTTTGTGCACTGGTGTAACCGAGACTTGTCGCTCTGTGCATCTCGTTGGTGGAGCCGTGGGTCACCCAGACTCCCGCTACCTCTCTCGTTGGGCAGGTTGCTCTACACACTTCTGTGAGCCCCTTTAAACTATGTCTCCCCATCTTTTCTGTTTTTTTTTGTTTTTGTATTTGCTATATCTTCTCGCATGCGTGGCCCGGACTCTGTGCTGATCTACCCTCCCTGTACCCACCCAACTCGTGCGCACGCATGTACACATGACAGCGATCGAACCCCCTTCCCCGTTCACTCGGAAGGTTCAGGTTACCAGAGCAATCTTCAACAGTGCCTCGGAGGCAGGCTCTCTTGGTTTGTTTCTTTCCTGCTGCGCTCTCGCTCTCCCCTGATGGGTTTTGTTTTTGTTTCTCGTGTGCCACCGATTATTCGAGATACATTTTTTTCCGCACCGCGTCTTCCGTTTCTCGCTCTCGCTCCGTCGGCCTGCTCATTGTCCTGCCTGCAGGACGATGTGTGCTGGCCCCTTCCTTCGCCTGCTCTCTTGTGCGTGCGCTGCTACTTCTATACCGGTGGGCGGGCTCACACGGCTGCCGACTCCCCTCGAGCCTTCCTCTTTTCCCATCATCCTCGGCTGAGGCGATCCGTGCGTACTTGGGCGGTCCTGCCTCGCATTTCTTAGAACGTCACCTCTACAAAATGGGGCGACGCAAGCGTGTAGTGCCCATGGAAACTGCGGAGATGCGGCGGCACCAGAGCGAGGACGGACGAAGAGGATCCATGAGCGCGTGCAGCACAAGTCGCAGCAATAACACGAACAGTAGCATCCATGCACCAGGCGGTGGTGGTGGTGGTGACCACCTCTCCCGCAGAGGTTCTTTCGCCGTGCTGGGGGGCGACCCGGCTCGCGAGCGCACTAGCAAGCACCTCAGTCGCAACCAGTCCAGGAGCGGGTCCTCTTTCCGTCGTCCTTCTCAGCAGCAAGGTGTTGGCGGCGGCCTGCTTCCCAACAGCGGCTTGAGCGTCACTCCGCCCTCGCAGCAGCGTCAGTCTCAACCGTCACAACAGCCCTACCCTTGTGCACCACAGCGAGAACAGAAACCGTACCCACAGGGCATAGGGTTTCCCTCTTCGGCGCACCCGATGACCCCCAGCAACGGCCAAACGTGTGACAGTGATGGCAGTGCACGTCACCATTACAGTGGCTCGATCCAGCCTGGCGAGTTTTCAGGAAATCCCTTCGTTGCGCGCCGCAGTAGCCGACTGCTCTTTGCTGCAGGCGGCGCGGTTCAGGAGCCTCAGCAGCAGTACGCTCCTTATCCGTCATCTCCAGGGTATGACAGGAATTCCAGCAGGCCCACACAAAACGCTCAGGCGCAGCCGTACTCGCCGTACTGCGGCAGCCCTTTGTTTCCGCCGCCGCAGCTCACCAATGCTCGCCATCTACCACCGCTTCCCTACGTAATGACCCCTCAAGGTATGATGGCGCCGCCACTTCTGTATCTACTCCCCATGCACAGCTGTCCCCCCATGCCCAACATGCTACCGCAGCAGCAGCAGCAAGAACACTGCTGTGAGATCCCAGACACGAGCAACGGAGCGGCACCCTCGCAGTACAACGCGATGAACGGTAACGTGATGCCTGCTTCACCGCAGGCTCCGTGGGGCTGGCAGCAGCATGTTCTGCTTGATCGGCCACAAGCGGTGTCACCACAGCCAACGCTGGTGAGATATCCGTCGTTCCTGGCGGAGAAGAACACTGCGACTAGCGTGGTCCCCACCGCCGCGCCGCCGGCCGCAGCTGATCCACAAGCAGCGACAAGAGCAGCTGGCGGCATTCTCTTGCCCCGCACGCAGAGCATTCTGAATCGCGTCTCAAGCTTCAAGAAGGCAGCGCAGCCTGCGTCAAAGGGCGATCAGGCGCGTCAGCAAGAGGCCGACATGCAGCAGCGACTCTATGCGCGGGAACAGGAGCGGCGTCGATTGGAGCAGGAAATGCAGGCCCGGGAGGCGGCCAATAAAGCTGCGCGAGATCAGCGGCTGCGTGAGCTATTGCAGCGCCAAGCGTCTCGCAACTTCGCACAGGAGTCAACTACAAATGCGGCTCCGCGCGTGCCGATGGAGTCGCCGAAGTCGAGTTGCCTCAGTAACGCTAGCGCCTCGGAGAGTCGCCCAGCGCTTCCATCCGAACCCGTGCTCGCTCTAAAGCAGGCGTCTCCTGCTCGTTCACCGTCGACTCCTCCGACAACCGACGCACCGGTGCCCCCTCAAGAGCCACGGAATCAGCAGCTGCCCATGTCGGTTGCCAGCTTGCACAGCCCCGCCGGATCACAAGCCAGCAGGGGGAGCCTCGGCATCACTGCGCCGAGGAGTGGGGAGGCAGCCGTGATAGCGAAGGGTAAAGGCCCTTCTGGAGGCGCTGGCACTATCACTGCTGTGGATGCACCGGCTGCACCAGCGGCGGGGACGCAGCAGCTCTGGCACCGCTCCCCATCCCTCGTCCTGTACGAGATTCCGCTGCGCTGCGCCAAGATGGTGACCGGGAAGGGCGAGGAGCAGATCGACTGCTCGACGTTCCCGGTGCGGCTCGTTGGCAGCAAGCTGCGCGTCATCGATGAGGTGAAACAGACAACGACGGAGTATGCCATAGACGAGATTGCCACACATCGACAGGGCTCGACATTTGTAGAGTCAAGGCTTCTCCAGAAAGTCGGCGAGGTGCTGGTCGCTGGCTACAGTGCGTCCGTGCTGAGCCTCGACTCGCAGGGACTTGCCAAGCCCCTTGCCGCCTTCGACAGTGCTGCGTGGCTTGCTAAACGGCGCCTGCTCAGGAACGTGATAAGTACGGTGAAGAACATGCAGTCTACGTACAGCAAGCAGGTTGGCAACCGAGACTTCTTCGAGGCAGCTTTTTCCTTCGCACTTGTCAAGAATGTGTCGGGACAGAAGGCAGCTGAGTGGAAAAAGACGAACCCTGCTACCACACAGCGAGGGTACGAGGTGGTAGACCTTCTTCAGACCGAGCCAAGGGTTGTCCAGCTCAAGATGCATAGCTGCGTGCTGTTTGGCCACCGCATCGGCGGTGTCGAGTACCGCGCACTGCGCAGCGAATCAGAGTTCACGAAGGCGCTGGCGAGTGCGCAGGCGAACGCCAACATCGTGCTGGGCCGCCTGGCCGACGCCGTCGCCGCTGACCCAAACAACGAGGCAACGGCTAGGGAGCAGGCATCTGTCCTTCAGGTGGTAACGTGTGTGCTGACGCACCGCAAGGCTGGCGCCGTGTCGCTGGAGGAGCAGATGGCGGAGCCTGCCGAGGCGGTGTACAAGCGAGAAGCGGAGAGCGACGTCATCTCGTCGGATGACGAAGATGACGCGAATGTGCTTGGGGCGTTCCAGTCGCACAATGTACCGTCTGCCTGCAGCGACATAATTATGAACTGCCTCACCTGCATCGGTTCTCAGCAGAGCCACCACCTGTGGACCGCTGCATTGGCACACGACCAGGGCACGGCGCCCACTTCCCTCTTTGAATCCGCCTTTGGCGGTCCGGCGTACACGGTGATTCTCGCCAGTATGGATCCCACAAAGGTCGAGTCTGCCGCGACACTTGCCACGCAGTCCGCGATGTCCATGAAACTGCACCGCCGCCCCCTTAACGGGTCTGCGCGCCGCCTTATCCGAACCTCCAAGTACATGACGGCGGCCTTACAGAAGAAATTGAGCAGTGCAAACTGCCCATCTGGCCCTCAGCAGTGCAGCTTAAAGGCTGACATCTGCAAGTATGCTGAGGCACTAGACTCGCTCCGTAAAGTGCTGGGCACCATCGAAGCACGTCGCTTCAGCGTATCCGGTTCCGCGTAGTGGGGCCGGGCTCTTCAGCCCATCAAGTCGCACACGCACGAAAGCGGGTGGGGGCCGGGATGCGCACGCACGCACATGTGAGGTCGAAGAGTCACTCCTTTTGGAATCAAGGTGGACGCAGCGATGTGCCGGCAGCACGGCGGGGTGTTTTTTTTTCGCTTTAGTGCTTGACTGTCGCCTTGGGCATCGGTGTCTCTCACATTTCTTCTCTTGGTTTATTCTTTTGTTCGTCTTTGGCTGCCTGCCATCATTTCGGTGCGTGCGTGCTGGAGGCTGAGAGCCACGGGTGGGGCCTCCCTCTTCCTTCCCCTCGCATCCTCCTTCTTTTTGCCTGAGAGGGCGTCGCCTTCATCATTGTATTTCTTTTTTTTTCTATACGGGTTTTGCCCTACCGATCGGTTTCGCTTTGGGTTGTGTGGGCGCTTCGCGTTCCCTCTCCTTCGTGTGTGTGTGTGTGTAAGTGCGCCAACTCGAGCACGTTCCTCTTCGCGTTTGGAATGTGAACTAAAAAAAAATAAAACCACAGAGGAAGCGGCGCACACGTCTTGTTGGTCTTCTTGACACTGCTCATCTTTTTTTTTTCTCTATGATGAAATCTGGTTTGGTGCATCACCTCCCCCTCTCGTTCCTCTTGGCCTCTTTGGTGCACCCCTTCAAACTCTTGTGGGCTTACAATGTGTGTGTGTGTGCGTGCCTGTGCAGATCTCCGTCTTTCTCTATGCGTGCACGTTGGTTTTTTTTGTTGCCGCAGGAGAGTCGTCTGGGTGGTGGTGGTGGCAGCGGGGCGGTGATGGTGTTGGGAATTTCGATGTCTCTGCGAATCACTTCGTCTTTCCATTTGCTGTGCTGTGCTTGCGAGTTCTTTTGGATTTGCTTCTCCCTCTCTCCTGCAGCGTGTGCGCGAGCGGCGGTTTGTCTGCTTCTTGAGTTCGCGGCTCATGCCACGCGTCCACACACCTCCCCACGCTTCACACGTAAATACACGTGTGCTTGTGGGTATACGCGTTTGTGTGATGTTGGCGGCTTTTCTTTTCTGTCTCTCTCTCTCTTGATATTTCGCTAGATCTGTGGCGGATTCGGTGTCGCCGATCTTTTTTTTTCATTGTCCTCGCATCTCTGTCTCTCTCCTCTGTATTTCTCCTCTCTTGACACCCCGCATACCTATATGTGAAACACACTGGCACACTCAAGACATTTTTGCTTCTCGCTGGAGCTGGCGGTGATATGTGCATAACCCTGTGCCGCCCCAGTCGCTGCATCGCCCTTCCTGATACCCTTTCTCGACCCCCTTCACTTGTTCAGACACACACACACACACACAGACAAGAGTGATATGCCCGGCATCGCATCTGATCTCCCCCACCTTGTATCCTTTTCTTTCGTTGGTAGGAGTGTCTGCGTTTTGTTATTCTTCATGATTGTACGCATTTTTCCTTTCTGTTTTTTTTTTTTTTCGAGGCAGCGCTTCGTCTCTTAACCCTGAGCCACCGCCTCTCGTGCTATTCCTTTCAGCCAAACGTGCACATATACTTTTCTGCTCGCTCAACGCTGTCGCCCTGTGGACGATGACCAGCACTTTCGAGGTGGAGGCGGGGGGTGGGGTGGGGTGGGGGACGAGGGTGCAGAGGTAGCGTTGTTGATGATTGATGTAGCGAAAGACGTGCACGGCAGCATGTTTGTGAGTTTCTTTCTCTTTCGAAGTTCTTTTTCCCCCTTTCTGTTCCACGTCTGAATCCGCTGCGTTTTCGCTTCTCTCTCTCTTTATGTGCATTTAATGTGTTTAATTTCTCCCCCGCTTGCTCGTTGGATGGCGCGCTCCTATGTCTGAGACCGCTTTCCCGTTCGCGTTGAATGCGAGTCCGTGCAAGCATGCCGTGGAACCTGCTATCCCCCCTTCTCATCTTCCTCTGTCGTTCCCTTGCCTTTCCGCTTATCTTCTACAGACTCACGAGCTCACGTATTGTTTACCTCGCTTGCTGTTGTTGTATTGCAAACGCGCGCGCACGCCTCCCTCATTCGCAGCGGTTGCGTGTGCTTCAGCATACCACTACCTGGCGGGCTGCGGACGGGCTCTTCCGAAGGGGCGAAAAACTAGCGGCGTGCATCAAGTGACTCTCTCGCTTTTCGAAGTTCCCTTACTCGCTGTGGGCACATGATGCGATGCAGGCACACATAAAGTCAGGAGCGGCCGTAGTGCTTTCTGATACACCCATAGCCACCGAGAGACGAGGCTGCGGGCGCCCTTGCTTTCATCCACCGCACCCACTGTTGAGCGATGGGGCTGGAGCTTGATCTGCCGAGAAGACAACTTCAAACACGAGACGCAGGTACGCAAGTGTGCTTGTTGTTGCGGACTCGCTCTCCATCCTCATGGCGCTCAGCACGGGGCCTTCAACGGTGGAAGGCGGCGTGCTGCAACGCGTCTGTATACACATGTGCTGCGGAAAATGGTCCGCATCGTGCGCCTCTCATTTCAACATGTCTGCGAGAATATCAAGATCAAGCACACCGAAGACCTTGGCTGGGCTGCACGATCAGCCATGCCAGAAGACGCCGACACCAACTGCGCGGATCACAGACTCGGTCATCGCTCTCAGATTTCAAGACGACATCCCCCGAAACCACACGAAGCGATGCGGCACGCTGAGACAAGCGCCTCTCGGCGGCAGCCGTTCCACATCACAGGAGCACGGATACCAAGCTCACAAGACAGCAAGAGACCACCCTCGCCCAGTTTTCACAACGGGCACCTGCCCGTAATTAGGATTCCTGCAACGACCGGTGACTGGTAGTGGCCGCATGGGGTGCAGCGCATGTGGTGCCTGCTAGCGGAGCAGCAGTGTGGTGCCCCCGCTCCCCCCTCCACACCACCAGAGTCTTCGCCCCCCCCCCTGCGCGCTTGCTCCACGAGGGCGTCTGACCCGGCGATGCGCCTGATATCGTATGCGGGGCTCGCCTATCGATGGACGCTCACAGCAGCCCGTGTTTCACGCCGTGGACTTGCACGCGGTGATGTGGGCACACATGTCTCGCTTGCGCTGCACGGGCTTCCACTGCCGGGTGTCTGCCGCTGTCCCCTGTGCCCCTCAGCACGACGAACCATGAGCGCTGTGTGCGCAGACGCATGTATGTGTGCGGATACCGGGGAAGGCGAAGCGCCGCTGCCGCCACAGACTCAGGGCAGCGCCCCGCCTGTCGCGGCACATGCGGGCAAGGTATCCAGGCACGCCCCCGGGCAACAACGCCGCCATGAGGCAGGCACTGTGATGCGGAAGTGCGAGCAGTGTGCGCCGGCGCTGTCAAGCACCGCTGGCATGGTGTGTCTGATGCGAGCAAAGCATCCAGGGGCCGGCCGAGCACGGGCGATGGGGGGGAGGGGAAGAAGGCGCATGCAGGGCCATGCCGATGCCCCCTCTCCCGCAGTGCATGTGTGCGGAGCATGCGGCGTCTCCTGCATCCGACCGAGTGGGCTGATGCGGCGCGGACGCCGGCAGGCATGACGAGGGCACCCGGGACGGCACCACCGAGCCATCGGGTGTGCACTGCGGAGAGCCGCCACGCCACATTACGGGATGCCGCGGTTGGAGCGGACTGGGGGGCGGGCGGGCGAAGCACGGCATGCAGGCAGTGTGTGCCGGGCCTCAGAAGGACCCTGACCCCTGAGGCTTTCGAGGCTCCTCCTTGCGTTCGTGCGGCACGCACCTGGACCGCCCACCCACCACGTGCACGACAGGCGCCGATCGCGCAGCGGGCACAGGAAGAGTAGGCGATGAAGGGCAGGGCGAGCGTGCTGGACGCATGGCGCGATTCGACGAGCGGGAGAGCCACGTCCCAGGCGACGAGCATTTAGCCCGAGCGCGACAGAGTTAGGTGAGCGGTGGCTGCATGCCGATGCTTGTCGACATGTTCGTGTTGGGCCGACACACGCCGACAAGGAGGAAGCGTTTCTCCACACCCTCCGCATCTTGATTTGTATTCTGTGTTTTAATGGGTCGTTGCTGTCTGCATGCGCGCTTGTGTCTGCCTCACTTTCTTGTTTTCTGTTATTTTCTGGAAATCATTTTTTTTTCATCTCGACGCGTGTCGGCGGTCTTCTTTTGGAGAACTGGTGTCTTTTCTATTTTTTTTCTAGTCCATTGCATTTGTGTTTGTGTGTGCGCGGATCGTCGGTCTTTTATGTGCAATGTCGCACGCTGTCTCTCGCTCGCTAGCGAGATTTCGGTGTTTTTTTTTTGCTCCTTTTTTTTGCAGTATCTTATGTGACTGGTCTCATACAAACGCCGCAGAACATAAAAGGGAGCATGGGAAGGGGGTCTGAGGGAGCACAAGGGCTTACATGAGCACCCGTCACTCTTGGACAGCTGTGCATGCATGCGTGCACAGCTGTTCCGCGCTGCGATTCCATCTCTTCTCTCGCTCCCTTGACGCTGCAATTGTGTGTGTACGTACTTCCGTTGCTTCTCACTTCTTTTGCTGTCCTGTTCGTTGCCGATGTGTTGTGCTGGCATGGGCTCTTTGCCTTCCCTGCTTTCTTTCGCTCTCAGCATTCCTAGGTGTTCTTGCCCTGCTGTAGGGCATATGTTGGCAAACACAAGTTGATTGAACTGTGTATGGTCCAGGTGCATGCAGATGTGTGTGGCGGTGCCCTCGTGCGTGTCTGTACGCCGAAGATTTTCATCTGGACGTACGCCCAAAGTCCATGTGCTCAGCGTGTGATTGTGTCTGCTTCTCTGCCCCGCAGGTTTGTTTTTCATCGTCCGCTTCTTTAGAGGTGCACGCGAATTGTTCGCGCTTTTTCGTTTCGTCGCCTTCGCTTCCTTCACCGTCTCGGCATTGTGCTCTCGATCTCCCTCTGCCCGCCCTCGGTCTGTCAGGCGTGGAGAACAGCACGGTCCAAGTTGCTGGTTTGTGGAGACCTTGGAGAATCCGAAAGATGCACAGACAGGTACGGGCGCGCGCACGCCGTCACCGATGACCTCCTTGTGGCACCCAAACACTTGCTTGCGTATCGTGTATGCGCTGGTGCACGCCCATCACCTTGCAGCGAAAGAGAAAAAAAGAAAATTCATTGTGCGCGAATTGAGGGCGGGGGAAGACTTTGACGATGTAGGTGAGAAAATCGAAGGGCGGTCGAGCCTACCAGGGCGACTTGCGGTAGGGTTTGTTTTTGCATGCACGATCGCCACTCATGAAGAGTGGCATGCGTCTGCTGCGAGTGCCTCCGTACTTCATTCCCGTTCAGGAGGTAAAACTGAAGGAATGCCTCAGGTGGGATATACGGTGCTCTCTCCCCCCCCTGACCCCATCCCTCGAGGGCGTATGCGGTGCCGATGAATGAAATCAAGAATCGGCTCTTCGATTACTGCTACCACTGTCCCTTCTTTTATCACCTCCTTTCTCTCTCTGAGCTTATTTTCACTCGGTCTGTCTTTATCGTCGGTGCCCCCCTCACTCATCAGTGATTCATCGACGTCTTTTTGCGCTCTCTTTCTCCTCTCTCGCTCTCTCGTGGCTCTCCGCACGGACGGGTTGAAGAATCAAGCCTAGTTGGTCACTTGCGTCGCACAGCCCCCACCCGCACACCATCTTCCTCCCTTCTCTGTTAAGCACTCGTACACACAAGCAGTGCGCGTGTCGCTTCATAGTCGTGTGTTCTCTCTCTTTCTTTGGTTGTCGCTGCACTCCGTGTTTTGTTTCCTTTATTTTTTTTCCTTTGCCGATCAGCGGTTCCCTCCCCTCGCAGCGTGCCGCTGTTGTGCGTGAGAGTTGTGTCTCCGTACTTGCGTGTGGGTCTTCGCCTCGGCGTCGGCGTTGGCGCCTTCGTCGCATCGCGCGTGTTCGCATTCTTCTTTGCTTGACCACCCCTTCCATCGCCGGTGCATTTCTGCGTGCAAATCCCAGTTGCCGTCGCTGTGCCGCCGCTGGTTGTTGATCTGCTTATGTCAGCGGTGCCTCCAGGAGCGGTTGCCCCACTATACCGTACTCCGTCCCCTCTTCTAGCCCCTGCGCAAGACAGAGAAGAGAGTCTCAGGCACGCAGTTCAACAGTAACACTCACGGATACCACAT
The DNA here is from genome assembly GCF_000002875.2 of Leishmania infantum JPCM5. Classification (NCBI taxonomy): domain Eukaryota; phylum Euglenozoa; class Kinetoplastea; order Trypanosomatida; family Trypanosomatidae; genus Leishmania; species Leishmania infantum. The sequence goes on from NC_009417.2 coordinate 1,337,782, forward strand.
GTATCAACAGCAGCAGGCCGCGGCATTCAGTGGCGATGGCGCAACAAAGCTGAGCGGGCCGGGCGTGGGTGCTGGCTGGGGTGCCGGTCCTATAAACAGCAGTTTTGGCGCTGGCGCCTACTGCAGAGGCTACGGCGCTGGCGGTTACAGTGGCGCCGCCGCGTTTGACGGTGAGAGAATGCACGACGCCGGACATAGCAGCATGTACGGCACACGCAGCATGTACGCACAGCCCGATGCAAGGGATGTGATGGGCGACACAAATGAGGAGATCATTGTCACAAAGATTTTTTCCAGTCGGCGAGATCTCGATCGCCTCGCTTCTGCGCAGGATTTTTCACGTCGGTTCGACTCGAACTGGGGAAGCTACCGCTTCGCCGGCGCAGACGGCTTTGGCGGCTCCCTGTACGGCGCGAACAGCGCGGCTGGTGGTTCCCTCATGAACCTCAGTGGCAAGCCCGGTGCGTCATCCATCACAGACCGCGGAACAGGGGCCGCTGGCATGGGTCCAGATGGCAACGACGGCCGCAGCGCGCACGAGAAGATGCCGGCATCGGGGGAGAAGGTAGCAGCGACTAAGGAGGCTGCGGACGAGCGCGTCGACGCCTCTCGCAATGCCCGGCGAAGTGGCCTGGCGGAAACGGACGCGTCCAAGGCGTCTGGCAAGTCGACACCGAGCACGGTGAAGCCTAGCAGCGCGGCGGACCAAAATGGCGAGGCGCACGACGCGCCGATGCAGTCTTCGACCGAAGCAAGCGACACGACCAACAAGAGCAAGGGCGTGTCCGGCGGTGCGCCTGACAAGGGGCCCAAGACCAGCACGCAGCAGGCGACCGAACCGAAGCCGACGCCGACGGGTGCGAGTGATCGCTGCATGTCAGCTCTTGAGACGGCCAAGGGGCGTGCAGGCAAGGCATCGGAGACCATGAATACGCAGGAAACAAAACCCCTTACGACTGAGTCGATCGATGACATTCCGCTCCTGGCCGACGACGTCCGACCGAAGCCGAAGCCGGCCGCCCCGAATGCACCGACGCCGCAGACGGCGCCGGTGGAGCTGCCCGCTAAGGAAGAGCCACAGCAGACATCGGCGACCACGAAGACGCCCGCGTCGAAGCTGTCTGAACCGCCGAACGAGGCGACAGAGACTGCCCACGCCGTGGACAGCAGCTCAACTACCAACGCAACGAGGGGCTCCACCGCCAACGGCGAGGGCCGCCCCGCTCGCCCACGCAGCCGCCAGGCAGCACGCTCCGTCAGTCGCCTCACCTCGATGAGCGTTGTGGAGTTCCCAGTGGCGGAGGAGGTGAATGATGAGATGGTTGACGGCGGCCTCCACGACTCGGAGAAGGAGGCGGCTCTCCGCGCCGAGCAGCGCCGCGAGCGCGAGGAAGCCGCCCGCGCGGCGCGCGATGAGCGCCAGCGTCAGCAGCAACTGATGGAGGAGGCGCAGAGGCAGCGCGAAGAGGAGGCGCAGAGGCGGCGACAGAAGAAAGAGGACGAGGCGCGCCAGCGGAAGGAGATGCTGACGAAGATGGACGGGGAGCGCAAGCGCGAACGGGACGCCGCCCTTGCCGCGCGCGAGCGCCAGCGGGAGGAGGAGAAGCGGCGCTTTGAGGATATGAAGCGCCTCGAGGAGGCGAAAGAGGCCGCGCGTGCCGCCGCTCTGATAGCGGAGCGGCAACGCAAGCTCGAAGCGGAGAAGACGGAAGCAGAGGAGAAGACGGCCCGCAGTGCCTCGCGTCAACGCAGCCGACGCCCTACTAGTCGACCAGCCTCCCGCCTGCGCGGTGCGATCCCGGAGCAGCCTCCGGATGTGACGGCTGGGCAGATAAAGGACACACTAGCGGACGAGGCCTTGGGGAAGTCAGCACACCCCGACAATGAGAACCACCACTCCCACGCCGCACAGGCACCGCGCGTGGCGCAAGCGGATCGCAAGACGGAGCCTGTGGCGGAAGTGCGGCACACATCTAAGTCGCCGGCGGGTGTGAGGTGTGCGTCCTCGACCCCGGCCGAGGTGCGGGCAGAACGTGCCGCTCGATCGCAGCGTTCACAGTCGCCGCTGCCACAGCAGAAGCAGCCAGCCTCGGCAGAAGGAGTGATGAGTGGGCCGCCGAGCCACAGCGCCGCGCCTGTGCTGCCGAACTCGAACCCGACGCCGCAGTCGCAGGTGCCCAATAACTCTCACCGCTCTCAGTCGAAGGAGGACAAATCTGCGTCTTCAGCGGGCAAGAGCAGCACCTCGCGCCCGGCAAACATGGTCAAGACACTGGTGCTTGTGGAGGAGCTGCGCGACAGCAACCACGCCTTGGCGATGAAGGACAACTCCATCAGCTACAAAGGGCAGACGATCGAGGTGACCGAAGTGAAGACACGTCCGGAGGACAACTTCAACTACCATTCCAGCGTCGTCCACGACGTCTCCGAGGCGGTGTGCAGCGGCTACAATGCCGCGGTGCTGGCTGTGGACGCTCCGAACACCGCCGGCCGCTTCGATTCTCCCGTCTGGTCTATCCTCAACCGCATTGTTCGCACGCTGCTACACGAGAACAGCAACAAGGCCGGCCAGCTGCGCGCCGACTTTCAGCTGACGTGCGCCATGGGGTACCTCTACAAGGACAAGGTGAAGGACTTGCTGACGAGCGCTGAGCCGGAGGCGTCGTTCACGAAGATCGGCGTGAACCCGTCGCCGATCTATGGTCCGCGCTTGACAAACCTCACCTACGACGCCGTCACGGACCCCAGCGCGTTCGAGGACGTGCTCACCACCACGCTCTCGCGCGCCTCTGAGGATGCGACAATACAGAGTCTGACGGAGGGTGTCTTGGCTGCGTTTGTGCTCATCATGCAGACCCGCGAGACGGACGGCAAGCCGGACATCTATCTGTCGTCCCTCGTGGTGGCCACGTCCGGTGACGACACTTTTCCATACCAGTCAGCGATCTCGCACACCCGCAACGAGTACGCGACGGTGTTCCACCTGGTCCTCGGTGGTCCAAGCTGCACCTGCTTCATGCTGAACATCGCCGACGACGACAAAGTCCGAAAGGCGGGTGAGACAGAGGAGTCGGTGCAGGAGAGGATTAAGCGTGTGCTAGGGTTGCTGCAGAAAATGTCCGCGCTGCCGAACTACGACTTGCGCAGCGGTTCTGTGAAGCGCTTCATCAAGTACGTTGAGCTGTCCCACAAAAACGCGCAGGCGCGGCTGGAGAAGGAAGAGGATGATGTGCAGCGCCGCAAGGTAGAGCGCTACCTCCGCGAACAGGAGCGACTGCTGCAGGACGCCTACCGCCTGCTGCAGGAGTGGAACATCAACTGCGGCGGTGAGCTCTAATCGAGATCGCACCGCCGGCAGACGTGAGAGTGAGCCACGCTTCTCTATCGCTGCCGTTGATTTCGACAGCCATCTCTCACCCTGTGTGCGCGTGTGCCGTCTTGATGATTCCTCCGTTGCTTCTGGACTCTCGTTCTCTATATACATGTGTATATGCATGTATGTATGTGCACGGCGAAATGCATTAGCGAGTGCTAAGCTGCCTGTCTGCGGCGTGTGTGTGTGTGTACCGCCGCTTCCACAGTCCTCAGTCCCCTCCCCTCACATTTTCCCATCGCACCTGCGTCGAGCTCTTCCTGGCGGCACTTTAGGGGGTTTTCCCCATTTTGGTTATTATGCTTTTGCTTGTGTTTTTCTCCGTGTTTGCCATGCTGTCGTGCGCCTGCGTGTGCCTGTATGCACGGTTCACATTATCCTTGCCGTGCTCTGTGGGGTGTCGTTCTCTCCCAGAGTGCCACAGGCTTTCTCCCACCTCGCTGCGCAAGCCGCACTTGTTTACTGGCGACACGAGACCTCTTCCCTCTCTCGGCCTCCCCGCCTGCATCATCGTTTCTGCTTCTTCTTGCTTCATTGTCTCCTTTACTGTGTGTGTGTGTGTTGATTTCGCTGATGCATCTCTCATTCTCTTTGCGTATGCTGTCTGCATGCACGCATGCATATGTTTAAGGAGGGGGAGCGGCTCCTCTCTCACTCATGTGCCTATTCTCTCTTTTCTTTTTTTTTCTCTGTCGTGCTTGTTTGCAGTGTCGTTCCGCACAGCTGTCACCTCTAGCCCCCACACTCTGTCTTGCGCGCAATCGACACCGCTGGCGGGCTCCATTCAGTGCTTCTCGTAGTGTGTGCATAGACGCCTACGTGTGCGTGTGCGTGGATGGACGTGTAGGTTTTGAGAAGGCGGATTGTGAGTGTATCCAGACGTGGACGAGCGTGAAGGACTTTCTTGTGCGTGTGTGTGCGGCGGCTGTTTCTCCTGTTAGCCTTTGCCTGTGGTTTCTTCTGTCTTTTTTTTTTATTATTAGTCGGACGCATTGCCACGTGCGTGTCTTCATACGCGCACCATCTCATGCCTCGTGGTGAGCGCGCGCCTCTCCCTCGGGCACTTTCTCACTTGCACGCGGGCACACATATGTAGACGCGCACGCACATCATTCCTCGTTTCGTATCCGTTCTTTTGCTTGTTTCGTTGTACATAATTTTGTTTGTGCCCTCCGCATCTCCCCCTCGCCGTTTTGTTTTTGGCCACTTTTTTTTTCGCTCTGGCTTTTTTTCAGTCCCGGTGCCCACTTTTTGCCTCCTTTGCTGAGCTCACGCATATGTCTGTGTGCGTGTGTTTATGTGTCTGCGTGGCGAGGGGGCTGTCAACGGGGCTAACCCTCGTGTGTGCGTTTTCTTTCGGCTCTCTTGCTTCCCGTTCGGGCTCTTTGAGCACGTCGTTACGAACGACGTTCTCAGCCGTCGATGCGCGCTGCATTCGTTGCGATGTTTGGTCAGATGACGGGACGGTGGGAAAGGGCGCAGCGGGACACACGATGCCGTTTCTGGAATTGTGCTGCGAGCCCCTCGTTTTTGTTTGCTGTCGTACACGTGTCGTCTCTACTCGCTTTGCGCTTCCACTTTCCGCCCTCCTGAAACGGCCTCCCCCCCCCCGCGACTCTTCCATTCCGCGTTGCTCACGCCCGCCTCCCCCGCTCACCCCATGTATGATCATCTTTGCGTTCTCCTTCCTTTTGCTTTTTTTTTGTACAGCTGTCTTTGCCGACTCGCTGCTCCTCACCTCTTGGCGACGGCGTTGGTGCCTCTTTGCATCTTTTTTTTTTTTCATCTCTTTTTACGGTTCACCGTCACCTTCTCTCCGATCTACCCCTACATCTTCTGTCAATCTTGTTCTAGAGTCGTCCAAGACCGACGCACCGCTCAACCCACATGCACGCGTTACCACGGGCACGCCAGCGCACAGGCGAACATGCGCACACACGTAATCAGCCCCCCGACCCCCCCCTCGCACATACACACTGAGACACATCGGCAGCATAAATCACTCCGTGAACATTTTTTTTGTGGGGGCGCTCGAGTCGTCAGCATTTGTTCATGTTTTTTTTTTTTCGTGTGGTTATCATTGGCTGTTCCGCCGTCTCCTCTCTCTCATTCTTGTTCAATGCGTGTGCGCCGGTGATGTGCCTAATGCTCGCGTAACGCGTTTTCAGCTCTCCCTGTTTGCATGTCCGACGACATGGGAGCTGATGTGGTGTGTACGTGATGTTTGCTTTGCACGTTCTTTTCCTTTGAATGATTTTTTCTTTTGTTTTTTTCGCCGCTCTCTTCTGTCTTGTTTCGTCGCTGTCTGTGTGCATGCCCGTGTGTTTCTTTTCTGTGAGTGTATGTGTGCGGCGGTTATCCTGGTCTCGTGTGACAGCGTGCGCACATTTCCTGTGGTGAGTCTCTCTTATTTGTGGTTGCGGCTTCTCTCCTCGCCCTTTCTTCTTTTATTTTTTTTTCTTGGCCAGCCGAAGTGGTGGCGCTGTCGTTAGTTTTTACTTTCGCGCTTCACTGTTCATCGTCTCTCTCTGTGTGCCGGGGTGTGTGTCTGTGCGTGTGTGTGGCTGTCTTCGCTTCTTGTTGACCGGGATGAATATCTCATGTGCGTACTAATCAATGGCCTCCTCGACTCAGAGACGAAAGACAAGGGCCGCTTTCCTTTCCTCTTTGCAGCGTGTGTCCATTCTCTGCCATACACTGTGGCGTCCACTGCACTCTATCCTCCTCCCCCGGCTTGCCCCACAGGCCGCACCAGCGTGGTGAAAAGCATGCCGTTGACACACGCGTTAGGGCAATATCAGATCGGTGAGCTGAGCAGAGCCTCTGCCTCGAACTCTATCTACCCATGCCTGCTTTGCAGATCGCCTCGCAGCCGCTCCAGCCATGCTGGGTTGCCACGTGGTGCGTCTCCCTCGTGGTGGCGCTCAGGCCCCCCAGCCACCAGCCGGGCCGTGTGAGACACGGTCGAGTGACACTAACACTCTGCGTAATCGCATGGATGGCACAAGCGTGTTCACTGTCGCGAGGTCGCTCCGATGCCACGCCATCCAGAACCCGAGCGCCGACATCAGTAGCGATACATCGCTCTGACCTCCCCCCTACGTGGTAGGTGATTGGCCGCGTCACCGCCAGAAGTGGCAAGGCATTGACAGGGATAGGAGGGCTGCTCGGCTTCCGCCCACCGTGCTGTGTGGCGGCCCCCTTGAGATACCGCGCGCTGAGGTGTCCCTCGTCATGAGGGGAAACGGCAAAGCTGCGGAAAAGAAAAGGGGCAATACGCAGACAAGCACAGGATCATGCGAAGGCACGAGTGCTTTTCACATCCATATGTGGCTTTTTGTTCTGCTTTTTTTTTCATTCCTCCCCATATCATCTTGCGTCTGCGACTCTTTGTGTATCCGCTTGCGTCTCTGTGTGCGTATGTATGTGCTGCTGTGTGCGCTCCTTTTCTTTCTTGTTCGTGAGTTATTGCTCTCTTTCTTTTCCTCTGTAGTTCTCCGGTGCTCTAGCCCTCTCTCTCCCTTCCTGTCCGCCCCCTCGCGTCTCCGATGAACATGAACTCATGTTATTTGTGGGTGTGGTGGTGTTATCTCTGCATTCATGCCAAACTAACATAAATGACACACGCGCGCACACGTACGCGCACAGAAGAGGTCGGTGTGCTCCGCGTATCGTGTGGCACCGGGCTTTTTTTTGTAGTTTCTGCGCCTCCAGTGGCGTATGCGCGCTGCTTGATGGTCGAGAACACCCTGGGCGAGAGTCCGGTGCCGCTTGTCGGCGGCAGCAGCTGTCGTGTGCACAAGCGTGAGCTGCGAGGATCGATGAGGCCTTCGTTGGCGCGGTGTTCAAAACCATTCGCCAGCGCGGGAGGGTGGGTGAGCAGGGACTGACGTGATGAAGGAGGAGAAAACTAGCTTTTCGCTGACTTTTCTTCATCCAGCTATGTCAGGGATCACGCGTCGACATACGGGCCCGCATCCTCGGCGCCTCCTTGCGCTATGAGTCGGCTACGCTGGCGCTCAATACTCTACGTCTCTCCTAATTTCTCTCTCGGTCGGGCGCCCGTCTTGCCCGCTTCTTTTATTCGTACATCTTTGGGCCTGTGCACTCACTAGCGCTCTCTTGCTCGTAGCATTTCAACCTACACGCAAGTTTTGCGCGCACAAACGCTTGCAGAGAACTCTAAAAAAAACGCAAAAAAAAGGGTCGAAGACGTCGAAAGGGCAACTGTGTACAACGCAGGTATCACACATACCCCCCCCCTGCAGTTACCAGCTCCCTTTGAGCCAAGCGTGTCGTAGATACTGTATCTGGGCGCGCAAGCCGAATTAAGGGCAGGGGACCACACACACACAAAACCTCTGCACCGCACGGGGGAGAACTTGAAGCCGCTAAGGGGTGTCTCACGCAAAGGCGCACACACGCAAACGCATCTCCCTGCCGATTAGCCTTCTTTCCCTGCACTGCCCTTCCCTTGTCCCGCGTCTCTCTTTTCCCTTCGCCTACTCCCTTTCGACTTCGCTTCACAGTGTTGTGCTAACTCTAACTCTCGTGGGGATTTTCATCGCTTCCGCTCTCTTCATCTTCTCCGAAGCAAGAGAGTCAACACGCGTAGAGCGTGGTGTGTGCTCACACGTGCATCACTGACGCAATTTGGTAGTCGGTGCTTTTCGATTACTACTGCCGAGAGAAGCGAATGTACTGCTGATAGGGGAAACTCACGTACCCCATCTAGGTGGATTCACCACACATCTCGTATTCTACGCCCCGTGAGCTCTTCTTCGCTGTGCATACACTGGCGCGCCGTGCCTCGCGCAAGCCCTTGCATTCACTGTGTCTGCGTGGAGCGCTTGTGCGCAAGACGGCCGCCTCTGGAACCTTGGGTATTACTCTCTGCCAGCGCAAATCCTTGGTGCCTCTCCACTGTTGTGCTTGCGTGTTCTTGTCGCTCGGCTGTGCTCCCACGCAGTGGTGCTCACGCTCCCCCTCTTCTTCTTTTTTTTTTCGGTTGTTTCTGTTTTGCTTTTACCATCTCCTCCTCTCTCTTCATCACCTTCTTTCTCATTCTGCATGTCGTCTGCACCCCCTCCCTCCGCATTCAAACGTTGACGTGTCTGCGGCCGCATCTGTCCGTGTGCCTGGAGTGTCGTGCGTTTTGCTTGTTTTTCTCCCCTTCCGCCTGCAGCCTCCCTCCCCCCACCACTTCTTTTTCGCCCGTGCGTGTCTGCGTGCTCCTTGCTTTTAGCCTCCCGTTTTCTCATACGGTGCTCGCGCATACGTACGGAAGTACACATACATCTATACATCTATGTCTATATAGAGCTATATTATTCTTTTTGGATCTGTCTTTTGCGTGAGGCGTTCTCTGCGCCGATTGGCCCATCCCGATCCCCTCTGCTGTTCTACAGTGGGCTTTTGCGCCAACTCACCCCGTCCCTTTCTCTGTGTACTTTCAGGTCGTCTAGTGCTATTCCTTCTTGTTTTTTTTTCTGTGTGGTGTTCTTTGGTCCCTTCTTTCCTGCATATGATATCTGTGGCAAGCAACCTGTATCGAGCAAGTGGGCTGTGCGGTTCCGTTGCGATGGAGACTAGTCTTCCAGAGGCGATCAGACTGGGAACGCCCAAAGAGCTCACTGCCTCCGTTCTCATCGAGCGTGGCAAAACCAGGGAGCACAGGATCAACGCAGTGATGGAAAGGGGCGGCGCGGGCAGCGCACAGAACGCATCGCAGCTGTTGAAAAAGGAAGCGCGCAATGCATGGCGCACGCAGGACACCTTCGTGGACTTCGACACAGACAACAGTGACTCCGATGCCCAGTCAGGTGAGGAGACGGACCCCATCGGTGCCTGTATGGGCGATGGCAGTGCTTCGTCTGGCTCGTACTACGCTTCTTTCTACGCCTCCAAAGGTGATGACTCGGACACCACCTTGGACGGCACGCCGTCGCCGTCGTATGGGGAGTATGAGGAGAGTAACGAAGAGGTCGACGAAGCCGAGGAGGGCGAGGGGATTGCCGGCAACGAGGCGTCGCGCATCAGCGGCAACAGCTTCTCCAGCACAGACCCTGGGAGGAATCTCAGCGTCATGTTTGACGTTAGCCGCAATAGCGTCTTTCCAGAGCAGCGAAGTAGCGTTAAGGGCTCCCCTGTGAGTGCGCTGCCGCCGGTCATGATTTCCGGCGCGCCAAGCTCGCACAGAGCGCACGTCGCCTTGCTCGTGACTGGCCTCTCTGACACGCCGCGGCGCGCCCACGGCAGCGCTGCCTCGATGATGCCGCCGTACACCACGACGACGGCGTTGAACCCGAAGATGAGCGTATCTTTGGTGTTATCTCCCTCCGGCACGCTCAGCAACGGGACGTCCGCACCACCCGCAGATCCGCCGGCGGACTTGAGCAAACACGAGAGCGGCAACGCTGGCACCAGGCACCCACAGTCATCGGAGCAGAACAATTCAATGATGCTCTCGCAGATGTATTTCTCCTTCGGCTCCGAAGCACATCAAGCGGAAGCGCGGTCGCCTCTCTGCAACGATCATGGCTGCGACAGAAGTAATCACGAACTTCCTACATTGGCTTGGGGTGACGAGAAGAGGCGCCGGAAGGTAAGCATGATGCAGATGGAGGCGATGCTGCCACTTCACGGGCATGCGAACCGCGTCAGCCACAACGAGGACTCCGTTGTCGGCAGCATCTCTGGCTTTTGGCCTAGCAATGACGAAAAGAGTGAGGATAACATGTCGACACGGCCGTTGATGAGCAAGATGGATAGCACCTTTCCGTCCTTCCTGAGGTACGCAGATGCGCGTTCGCCCTGCAACATCCCAGAAGAGACGCGAAACGCATCTTTCGGAACGAAGCAAGCTGACAAGCAGCTGACGACGTCCGCTGACGGGCGCCACGAGGGCAGAAACGAGCACAGCAGCAATTCCACTGGCCATCTGCCGCGCCGCTTTTTGTTTTTCCACGCACACACCGGCCATGGCGGCAGTTCGCCAGGCGAAGCCTTCCTCTCCGGTAAGGCGCTTTCCCCCAACGCCATCGTTCGGGTGCTTCGGGGCGATTTCGACAGCCGCGACATCAGCCTTGATAGTCGCTTCCTTGATACCGACCCTCATCATAAGAGCGGTTCGACTATCATGGAGGTCAAAGGGCCTTCGCGTCAGCCACCAGCGTCCTCAAGGCACGCGTTGACTGCAGATGGTGCAGCCGATAGACACGGCGCAAGCACAGCAACGGCGGGCGACAGCGAAACCTCGTCGGGCCGCCGTGTTGAGGAGCCGGTGCGTCGCCGACCGTCTGGCGATGCGATCCTGAGCATCTGTAGAGGGGCCTCTTTTGGCCATACGCGTGAATCTTTCTCCGTGACCCGGCCGCTCAGCTCCGGCCAAGTGCATAGTCTAGACCCTGTGCCTTCGCAGCAGACGCTCATCGGTGTGTGGCGACTGCTGAGCTTCCGCGAGCAGGGCGACACGCCTCTCACGAGCGTCGAGCATGTGCCACACAAGAGAACATCAAAGAAAAAGCGTAGCAAGGACAAGAAGAGGAGCAAGGAGCACAAAAAGCAGCGCAGGCCACGCCCCACTGCCGAGTGCGGCCGCGTGGGCATCGACTCAGGAAGGAGTGAGAATGCCCGTGATGACGCTAACAAGGATGACGGCGCCCACGTCAACGCGGCACGAATGTGCAAGGAGAGGGATACAATGCGCTTGCCGGCTCGATTATCCGGCGTGAGCGCCGCTGGCGACGCACCAGCTGAATGCCATACCGGCGTGACTTGCTATCGTCCCAGTTCCCCTCCTGGATCGGGCGAGGCCGCTGAGAAGCAAGGAGGTCTCCGAAGTAGTGTGGAGGCAAACTGCCACCCTCTCCGCCGGCAGCAGGCGGCGCTGCAAGACCTGTCCATGGGCGCACCGCCCACCGCGGATAACCTGAAGATACGAGCGCTTTCCTCCCGGACAGCTGTCCGCACCGTCTTTGTGACACCTGACACACTCACCGCTCCGCCGTCGCGCAATTCATCAGCGGAAAAGGTATCCGACGCTGCCGCGAATGCTTGTGTGCCCCAGCCCTCCGGTGCTGGCGTCGTGCGCGCCGTGGATAGTGCGAGCGTCGATGCAGCACAGAAACCCGACCGCTTCGAGAAGGTCGAGGAGCCGCCAGTAGAGAGCCCATCCGCGACAGTGCGCCGCGTGACTGTACGCTCAGGGAATTCAAAGGTGTTAATGAACCATGTTCGCGGGTGCAGTACAAGCAGCGACTCCGACGGCGGTGCGCGGCGGCTTCGAGGAGCGCCAGCCGCGCAGGTGCGGCTATCCGTATCGCCGCCAAACGGACGCCTCCCGATTCGTTCGTACGACGGCTTGGCCGCTCACAACGGCGAAGGATCGCTGCGGTTCCCAACCCGTCCGCAGGAGGGACTGCCACCACTGTAGCTCTGCCTGGAAGCAGCGACAATGCCTCAACCCTCTCTCCCTCGCCATTCTTCAGCACATGTGTCTGTCTGCCGATGTGTGTATGTGTGTAGTGTGTCTGCAAGTACCTCTGCTGCCTCTGCTATTTTTCTTCGCTGGCCTTTGCATGTGAGTTTTCAGATGGTGCTGTTGTTGCAAGGGCTCTCGAGGAGAGGAAGGTCTTGTGTCTTCTTGTCTTCTTCTGCTCTTTCACTCTGGCCGCTGTCGATGAGTTTGTATGCGCGCAAGCGACTCCCAGTGACTTAATCGAACTCTCGCCTGAAGCTGGTACATATCTTTCTCTGTGGCTTTTATGCCTCACCACGCCCAAGCAATCACACAGGACAGGCGGGTAATGCTCCCCCTGTGCGGCAACAACGACCAAAAAACAACAGCAACCAAACTGTTCGGCATTGCCATGCTCCTGCGATTGCGTTTGAGAGGATGAGAAATCACCTCGCCTCCTCGATACACACACACACACACACACACGCACACGGGTTCTCTTACAGCTCAGCCATTCAGCCGCCTCTGAGGCCCATCCGGGGAGATGTCACATAGACACCACACCCAGAACCCGCCGTTCTATCCGCCCTTCTTACCGCACGCGCCCAAATACGAGCTCTCTGTGCTTATGCCGCCGTTTTCCTTTGTTCGCCCGCTATGTGTGTAAGGGTGTGCGCGTGTTCGTGTGCGTATGGGTTTCATACATCGACACCTGTGTGCGGGTTTTGTGCAGCGAAGGTGATGGGCTTCATCGCTCATACACATACACGGGAGAGAAGCAGGGTGAGCGAAGAAAAAGAGCCACAGGAGGACATGTAACGTGCTGGTGCGTGTCTGTGTATGGCCCAGCGTCTTGCGAATGGGCTCTCTTCCTCCCCTCCTCCGCTCTCACTACCTCTTGTTGCCATCATCTCTCTCAGTTCTCTGGCTTTCGTTTTCGTTGTGGTTCGCGTTTTACAGCATGCGCAGATGTGCACACGTTCTCCCTCACTTCCTGCGTCTCCTTTTAGCTGTGCTTTTGTATTTCTGTTGCTTCAGCGGTGCTGGAGCAGGGTGGAGGACGGCAGTGGAAAGGCGAAGGTGGCCCAAGTAGATCATGTGTGTGTGTAAGGGGGGGCTTTGTGTCATGTGCACAGAAGAGAGAACGACATGCAGAGGGGCTACACCAGAAAGAATGTCTCCTCGTCTTCCCCGGGACCCTCCCCACGCACGTGCTGCGGCCCCACTCACCTCTCACTACATTCCCCGTTCTCTTCCGTCTTTTTCCCTCAATGTTTTTTTTGTCAACGCTCGGCTTGCTTTTGTTCGTCGCGTTTGGAACGAAATCCACACAAGCACGCAAATTCCGGTCGACCAAACTCGAGGAGCACAAGCGAAGAACCTGAGAAAGCCGGCAAGACTGCAAGAGAGCGAGAAGGAGCCATTCTCGCCTATGGCCTCGCTCTCTCTTCTTCTCCGCGCTTTCCTCCATCTCTTGTGATTATCCTACGGTTCGCTTTGTGTGCGCGCGCGTGTGTGTTTGAGCTCCCCTGCCCCCTCCCCTCCTCCTCTTGGTTTTACCTGTCTCGCTGCATCACGTAACGCGATGCAGCCGAGCGAGGGGTAGTTGATAGGACGGCGAAGGTGGGGGGGGCAGGGTATACGTGCGGTTGTCCGTCTTTGGGTAAGTGGCGAGCTTGAAAAAAGCGCTGCAGCAAGCGAGACCATGGCTGAAGGTGGAGGGGCAAACACCATCCGATTACTGTGCGTGGTGTCGTGCTTGCGCAGCTCATCAGCCACCGCCATTTTCCTGTCGCCTCGTGCGCCATCCCCAGTCCACATCCCGATTCTCGCTTCCCACTCTTTCTGCGCTGCTCTCTCGGTGCTCTTTCACACGCGCTTGTGCATTTCTGTGGTTAAGTTCAGTTGTGTTCCTCGCTTGCGGGCGCTTGGATTCGATGTGTCTCTCCTTTTTTGGATTTTGTGTGTTCGTGCTCCTGACTTTTGAGGGCTGCATGTCTTTATGCTTTGGTTCGCTCTCCTCTGAGTTGCATGACACAGCTGCAGAAAACTGGTCTTCTCATGTGAATAATGTGCTGCAGCATCGTTGACACAAACATGTGCACAAAACGCGTTTTCCTTTTCTTTGTGTTTTCCACGTGTGCTTGCTTCCCCACATTATGCCGCCCACCTCAGCGCGTGGCATCTCAGGGGGCCGCCACACAGCACGGTGGGCGGAAGCCGAGCAGCCCTCCTATCCCTGTCAATGCCCTGCCACTTCTGGCGGTGACGCGGCCAATCACCTACCACGTAGGGGGGAGGTCAGAGCGATGTATCGCTACTGATGTCGGCGCTCGGGTTCTGGATGGCGTGGCATCGGAGCGACCTCGCGACAGTGAACACGCTTGTGCCATCCATGCGATTACGCAGAGTGTCAGTGTCACTCGACCGTGTCTCACACGGCCCGGCTGGTGGCTGGGGGGCCTGAGCGCCACGCTGAGATATGCGAGACGCGTCGGCCGGCATGATGGAGCGGCTGTGATCCGATCCTCGAGGCGCGGAGCTGGTGGGTTCGCCTGGAAGCAGAGGCTGCGCTCGCATAGGTGGGTGGGCACCTTGCTTTAACGCGCGAGCCCACCGCTGCTTTGCACCACGCAACGGAGCCTCTGCCAGGGCCGACGGGGGTGGAGAGACATCGTGCGTGGTTTGATCGCGGTCATAAGACAGCGAACGGAAGCATTCAACGGAAACAAATTTTTGTTTGCACCCGTCATGATGCTGACTACCATACTGTGGTGCCAGGGCTCAGTTCCCGCTCTTTGGGGGGGAGCCATGGAGTCATGCAGCCTGCTCTGAGGTACGACTGCGGTCTCTTGGTGTCGGCGGACAAGCCTGTGCTGGCGCTGAGCCGAAGCAACTTGGGGGCATGAGCACGCTTGGAAACGCTCGCTGCGGTTGTTGTCGAGGATTCGACCGCTTTGCTTGCACTTCCACTCCTGTCAGAGGCGTGCGGATACCGGGGAAGGCGAAGCGCCGCTGCCGCCACAGACTCAGGGCAGCGCCCCGCCTGTCGCGGCACATGCGGGCAAGGTATCCAGGCACGCCCCCGGGCAACAACGCCGCCATGAGGCAGGCACTGTGATGCGGAAGTGCGAGCAGTGTGCGCCGGCGCTGTCAAGCACCGCTGGCATGGTGTGTCTGATGCGAGCAAAGCATCCAGGGGCCGGCCGAGCACGGGCGATGGGGGGGGGAGGGGAAGAAGGCGCATGCAGGGCCATGCCGATGCCCCCTCTCCCGCAGTGCATGTGTGCGGAGCATGCGGCGTCTCCTGCATCCGACCGAGTGGGCTGATGCGGCGCGGACGCCGGCAGGCATGACGAGGGCACCCGGGACGGCACCACCGAGCCATCGGGTGTGCACTGCGGAGAGCCGCCACGCCACATTACGGGATGCCGCGGTTGGAGCGGACTGGGGGGCGGGCGGGCGAAGCACGGCATGCAGGCAGTGTGTGCCGGGCCTCAGAAGGACCCTGACCCCTGAGGCTTTCGAGGCTCCTCCTTGCGTTCGTGCGGCACGCACCTGGACCGCCCACCCACCACGTGCACGACAGGCGCCGATCGCGCAGCGGGCACAGGAAGAGTAGGCGATGAAGGGCAGGGCGAGCGTGCTGGACGCATGGCGCGATTCGACGAGCGGGAGAGCCACGTCCCAGGCGACGAGCATTTAGCCCGAGCGCGACAGAGTTAGGTGAGCGGTGGCTGCATGCCGATGCTTGTCGACATGTTCGTGTTGGGCCGACACACGGCGGAAAGGAAAAGCCAACCTGCAGGCACTCATCACGTCGACGTGCGCTTATTTTGCTCTTTACGCTTGTGTGTCTCTGCTTGTGCATTGTTGACTGGCCTCTTGCTGTTGTGCGCTGCTCTTGTCGCTATCTGTTGTGTCGGTGTTGCACGTGCATTTTGCCGGGGTGAGATGACACCACATCGTTGTGTTCCTGCCTCTTCGGAGTGGATTCTTCTCGTTCTGTCCGTCCTTGTGCATGAGTGCGCGATTCTGTCTCTCCTTTGCCGACTTCCCTTTTGGTGCATCACGCGTTTTCGGAAATGGCCGGTGCTCCTGTCGGTTGCACCGCCTGGGCTCTGTCCGAGTATTTTTCTCTGCGCCCTTTGGAATGCTTGTCTTATGTTGTGTCACACAACAGCTGTACGCTTGGCTGTTGATGGTTTCGTGGATGCCCGCCTACGAGGAGCGTTGGGGTCTCCCTGCTGCTGCTGTTTCGTGACGTTGAGCGGCGCTGGTTGCTGGCCTTGTCGCGTATGCCACTTTTGCGTTGTCTCATGTGCCGTTTAACATGCCATTCGCTGTGTTTAGTGTGTGTTCCCATTTTGTTCCTTTTCGTGGTCTTGTCGGTTGCCTCTCCTCTCTCTCGGGTGGGCCTGTCCGTGTTGATGGATGCGCGTCCTGTGTGCCTGTGTGTGTGTGTGTGTGCTTGAGGAGCGTTCCTTCATATTTTTTTTTTTCGCCTCCGAAAGGCTGTTCGCTGAGCATGTGAGACTAGCTCGAATAGGCGACATGTGTAAAGATTTTGTGATCGTTTGTTATCCGTATTTGTGAGATGCGAACACCATGGTGACAGCCACTACTACCACGTCCACCAATATCTCCCCTCGCCGTTTTCTACTCCGAGTGCTTTCTTCTGTTGCTTCCTCGTTGCCATGTGTGGCTTTGGCGTTACGCCTACTCCTGTGCATCTGTGGTGCTTTTTTCGCTGGGTCCAGTCTCCACTTCACTCTCTACCTCACTGTATCCATTCTGTTTTCGCTGCTCGTCCCTGCGCTTTTCTACTCAAATACCAGACCAGCTGTGATGTTGTAGCGGGGGCGCGCACGCCCATATCGCGCCGAGAAGGAATCTCGAGCGAACGAGCATCAGCCATGGTGTGAGGGACAGCGCCACAGACGCTACCGTGGGACTGGTTTCCTCAAACTTCGCCTGTCTTCTCATACTGACGGACGTGCGACTCAACGGTGATGAAAATGCTGTACTTTCACAGCTTCCCCCCTTCCGGCTTCTCCGCACGCACATGCGTGCAGGCAATGGCACAGAAAACGCTTGCCATCCAGGAGCATGCTTGGCCAACTGCGTGCGCATGCGAGGCTCGGAAAGGGGGTTCGACAGTGCAGTTCGCTGACACTTGAACCTTTCGTCTTCTCATCTGATTTGTGTCTTCCCCTCCTCCACTCGGCCAACGGCCATGTTGGATTCTCTCTCTTCCGCCTTCTTTCTCTCACCTGCGCGACTCACGTCATTATGGGGCGCGCCTTCTTTTGGACTCGTTTGTGTCCGTCTTTGGCGCTGTCTCTCGTGCGTCTCTATGCGTCTGAACCCAGAGAGGCGCACCGTGCCACCACAGCGCACGCACATCAGTGACACCGTTTTCAGCAGCTGCAGCACCACTAACGGGAGAGCACGCTCAGGACGAGAGAAAACGAAACAAGGGCGTAGCGCTCATATCATCCGCGGGCGGGACTATATGTCCATCGCTTCACTCTCGACACACGGAGCTACACACAAAAACACACAGATACGCGCATAGGTCGCGCACCGTAGATTGTGCTTCTCTCACTCCCCCCCCCACGCTCCCCCTCCAACGATTCTGCGCGTTGCCGCAGCACACTCGCTGCCGCGCCATTTGTGCAAAGTGTTTCTCGTGTTGTGCTCTCGTGCCTTCTCTCTGCTTGCTTGCCAGAACCAGAGCAAGGGAAAGACGCACACACAAACACAAACGCACAGGCCACTGCTCACAAGACTCCTCCAACCAGAGGCAGAGACAGCTCGCGTTGGGTGGACGTGTTGGCGGCTCTCCGTCGACTTCATCTTTCTGCTGCTGCGCATCTTTTTTTTTTCTTTGACTTTGTGCGTCCGTCGTCATTGAAGGCGAGCGCTCTGTTGTTTGCCCTTACGTGTGTGTGTGTGGCACACGTGCCGCTGCTTCAACGTCCTCGATCACCTTTGATTTGTTTTGTGTTTCCTTCCTTTTCTGCTCCTTACACCTGCGGCGTTGTTTGTGGCTGTGAAACCTGCTCCTCAACACGGACACGCTCCCTCCCCCGATCCCCTCCCTTCCTTTTCCTTTCCTTCCATTGCCATTCAGCTCACTGTTGTCGCCCCGTCCATCTCCCTCCTCTATCCTTGAGTGTTGGCTAGCGAGAGCGTTTCCGAGTACTGACGACAAGTCTGCTGAGCACCGCCGAAGGGAAGGAGGACGGGGAAAAACAAGCCGCAGCATTCACCGCACAGTGATCGCAAGAAAACTTGAGCTTGGAGAAGCTCGTCATTGCGCTGTTTCCGTCGTCGTGGTTAGCGTTGCCCACCGTGCGGATACCAGTGGCTGCTGAAAGGGGAAGAGGTAGCGCTTACATCGAGTTGGAGGACAAGGAAAGAGAAACGCTGTGACGGTGCTGGTCGTGGGGCTTTATCTTACTACCGCCGCCCTCTCTCGTGGTGCATGCTGACGTTGTCTCTCTTCGGTGGAGGTTGTCAGCATCGCCTGTCGGCTTCCCCCCCCTCCCCCCGCTTTTCTCTCTGCTCGATCTGCTGCACCCCTCCCCCAACCCACACCTGTCTGTGGCTTGTTTAAGGCATTCCTTTCGCATTGGATAATCGCCGGTGCCGTCTGCGTGTATTGCAGACGTGAGGGATAAGTGGCGGTGGGAAAGGCGGATTGGTAGCACGTGCACGCCTTTCCCGGGCTTTGTGTGCCCTCATTTTTCATCTCTAGTTTCTTTTCTTCTTCCCATCTCGTCTGTGTGTTTCCTGTTGTGGTTGTGAGAGTGTGCGGGTGCGTCTGCTGGCCAGACGTCGCTCATTCACTTGGTGTGTATCTCCTCCTCTTGCGTGCACTCATATTTTTGTTTTCTATTCCTCTTGCTTTCTTTTTTTTTTAGGTGGGGGAGGGGTAGGTGAATATCCTTGGTGCTGCTGCTAAAGCTGTGTTGGTGGTTCAACGACTGCGAGCTCGCTGTCCCTCGGTGTGTTTATATGTTATGCGTTTGGTTTACATCATCCGGTTAGACGTAAGCAAAGGGGGAGAAAAAAGAAGCCGACCAACAGACCAAAAGACAAGAGGCGAGACGCCTGCTCATCTGCAGACGCGGTGCGCTCGCATCGTTGCTTCTTTGTGTGTCGTTCACAGTGGGTGGCTCTCTGTCCATTCGACTTTGCATTCTATTTCTTATTTTCCTTAAATTGCTCTGCGTGTGCGTGCGAGTGGGTGTCAGCGGTGTCTACCTGCAGCGTTGCCAATAGCATTCTTGTGTACGCGCAGGATACCCGTGCTTTAGTCCTTTCTTACATCTTTTCCTTACTCACCTCTCCTATTCTCATTTACTTCTCCTCACTCATTTTCACGTGGCGCGCCACCATCCACATACCTCCGCGTCCCCCCACTTCTCCACCCTCAACAAGTGTGTGTGTGTGTGTGTCTGTGTTGGTGGACTTGCCAGCAGGTTGTCGCGGCATTCTCTTTTCATATGTCGTTTAGTTTTGCGTATTTGTTTCCTTCCGACTCTCAGCTGCTTTTGCACCACCGATTCGTGTCGACACTTGTCTTGTTCTCGCCATCGTATTCCCCTGTACAAGATTCTATTCGGCCTTCCTCCTGTCACGTTCCGTCTATCCCGCTCCTGCCGTCGCCGTGTACCTTAGACACCCACACACACCTACAAGAAGCGCAGCGCGTTCGGTACGCCTGCCTGTCATTGACCCCTGCAGCGTTGGGAAAGGAATTAAAGTACGTGAGTGACGCCCTTTTTCTTGTCTGTTTTCCAAATCCCAGAGAGCGGGCGCGTGCGCGTGTGATTCGCTCGCCTTCCTCTCTGGCGGCGTAGCGCGCATAGTCGAAGGCGAGAACGACGCTGAGAATATCAAAGTGGTCGTGCAACAGCCCGGAGGAAAAGTAGTGGTCAGCCGTTGTGGCAGTGTTGCTTCCACGTTCACATCCGCGCAGTCATCGAAAGAGGAAGCGAACCAGACAGCACGAAAGTCTCGGCGCTTGCTCCCCCCTCTCACACGCACGCAAGCACGCACGCGGAGAGTGACCCAGATACTCGATTGTGAGACAAGCACACATCAGGCCCCCACTCTTCCATCCGCAGCAGTGACTGCTACTAAAAAAAGAAGGAAAACGAAGGGTCAGCCAGTACCCACGTCTCAGAGAAGCACCGACAAAAAGAGATTTCGTTTTGTTGTTGTTTTCGGCTCAGCGCTGGCTAGTCTCTTTTTTTTTTTTTGATGACTTCGTTTTTGGTCGCCTGCTAGTGTCCCTTCCGCTGCCTTTTTCCTCATTGATTCATTCACCAAGTCATGCCGACGTATCAGGAGATGCCCTCGCCGCGGCTGCGGAGGTCGAAACATGCTGCCGAGCCTATCGAAGCCACGCAGCGCCAAGAGGAGAATGAGATGAACGGCCACTTCCACACTCCGATGCTACAGCCCGAAGAACCACCGACGACACCAACAAGGTCGGCTGAGAAACGTACCGACATCCCAACCAGATTGGATGATTCTCGTCGACTAGGGTACACGAAGACTTCACCGAACGCAAGGCACGCCTTCACGGAAGCCAGCACCGCCACGAGGGGCCTCGTGCCGATGCGAAGGTACATGGCAGTGAGCACCTCCGACAGCTTCGAAAGCGCCGTTGTCTTTCATTCGCCTGACCAGGCAGCCGTGAGGATGGTGTCTGGCGTGCTCAGCGCCAGCGAACAGAAAAGCTCCAGCAGCGGCGCTTCCCAGATGAAGGTTGGCAGCGACGCCGTGAACCTCACCCTCGTGGAGGACGACGACAGCGACGATCTCGAGGACAGGAACATCGAGGACGACAAGATAGATGACGGCTACGGTGCCGGGGTTGTGTTCGAGCTTTACAAGCCGATGGAGATGCGGCGGCCTGAGCACACGTTCAGCAAGGGGTCGCCACTCCCGCCTGCGGTGCTGACAAGGCGGCTTCCAGCCGGCGGGGTATCCGGTCGTCGCTACAACTGCTCGAACGGATCGCGCGAGAAGGTTGGTGGGCGGTATCCCACACTCTCCCAAAGTTCGCGGCTTGAGGATATCCGCAGGCTGCCGCCGCACGGAGGGGAAATGTGTAAGAGCAGCAACATCTCCGTCGACAGAACTCGCGCCATGGCACAGGAAGACATGGTGCGCAACAGCTCCGCCGACAGCTTCAGCGTCGACGGGGCTGGGACAGCTTTCCAGAACAGCGGGCAGCCGCAGCGCATAGATTCCTCCATGAACTCGCAGTTCTTCTTCAAGTCGAGACAGCGGCGCAACGGGATGAACGCGTCTGTCGTCCACGGCGGCAGCCACCACGACTCCATGAGCAGCCCCAGCGAGTCCCCGCAGGTGTCCGCAGACGTCGCGGCACCCACACTGATGAATGCCAGTGGGCCTCACCTTTTCCGCTCGGACCAGGTGGCGCTCATTTCTCATTGCCGTCGACAGAGCCGACATACGCACGCGAATCACCACCTACACAACCATAATCACCGTCGCAGCGACGGCGACGCGGCTGGGGAAGCTGCCAGCCTAATGGACGGAATAGTGCTCGGCATGGCTTCCGTGGACCCCTTGACCGGCGACGGCGAGGCAGGCATGACGACGTCTCTGTCGATTACAGACGGATTCGACCTTGTACGCGCGCCAATAACGGGGCTGCGCGCGATGGTGCTCGGGAACAACGCCGTGGAGGAAGAGGAGGCCGCCGAGGACCCCGAGATGCGCGCACGCCAGGCGGAGCAGCTCAAGCACTTCTACTCAAAAGTGGTGCGGCAGCATCGCAACTGTGCCGAGAGCGGTGCGCCAGCGGGAGGCAACTCGCCACCAACGTCGGTGACAAGAAGCGCTTCGACTCTGCAGGCGACGCAGGCTCTCCGCATCGACGACGCCGCCGCCGACTGCGTCACGCCCGGGCATGAATTCGGCGCACTTATTCTCTCGCAGTCATCCCCTCTAGGGGATGAGGGGAGAGCTGCACTGGTTCTTGAGAGCGTCGTCGCGAAGAAGGCGAAGAAGCGAGAGAAGAGGGTGATGTTCAACATAAACGGCATGGAGCAGCCGCACACCGAAGGCGGCGGCGTCGCAAACCTGCTCAATCACGGCACCCCACAACCGACGTGTGCTCTGGTGCCTCATGCGCCATCGCCGTTGGCGCTGCAGTGCTTCGGCGGTGAAAGGACCTCCAGCAGCGGCGAAGCGGAGGTGAACGACTTGGCTACCGGGGAGTCACCGCTGCCGCCGGCCTCGCTTCGCATGGCACGGAGGGTCGGTGACATGCAGAATCAGCTGACCTCGGCCACAAGCGCAACAAGGACAGAGACGCTCACCAGCTCCGCCGACGAAGCCGTGCCTGCGCTACCTTCGCCTGTGACGCCGGTGCGAGGAGCACCGAACATGTCGTCCTTACACGCTCCGCGGCGCGCGAACGAAGATGACGAGCACCCTCTCACCGATCCGCTCACTCCTTCGGCGTCCGCCAACTTTGCACAGCAGCAGTTGCCGACGTTCGCTCCCACGGCGACGGCATCGTCATCTCCATCGCCCCCAGCGCCGCCGTCCACAACTCTGGGGAAGCTGAGCGCCATCTTCGACGAGGCGCCGCGGAAACGCTGCTTTTCTGGCGGTAAAGCGTCAACGTCGTCGACGAAGCACCGTAAAGCGGCCATGGCCCTCGTTGCGGAGGCGGGCGACGCCATCGTGCTGCCGCAATCCAGTACCACCTTCGTTCCCCGATCGCGGCCCCCCTGCTCACATCTTGTCCCCCCGAACGTGCTCAGCTCGCTGGAGGTGCGCCTGCCCGACCGAGATTCGTCTAAGAAAGGGAGCTCACGGCCACGGCACCCGCCTCAGACGAGCCTCTACATCTCATGTGCTCAGGCAAAATATCTGTCGCCTCTGCACTCAGCAGAGGGCAGCGTTCCTCCGGTGCACCACCTCAAGTCGAGGGGTACGGCCACGCAAGTCGTTATGCCGCCATTGCTGCGCACTGCGCAGGCTGTCTCAGACCGCGAGGTACCCTCCGAGCCGATGCAGAAACCATCGACCACGGTGTCGACGGTAGCGACCGCCGCCGCTGGGCTGACTACAGGAAAGCGGAATGAAAATGTCGACAAAAGCCGGCGTAACTCACAGCATAGCAGTGCATCCTCCTTTCCCATAGTGAAATCGCATGCAGTCAAGACAGACCTTCCACTGCTGCCGGCGCAGTCCTCCAGCCGGCTGTCCAGAAAGGAGTCGCCGCGCGAGTGGGCCAGCAACAAGCCTTCCTCCCCCTCCGTCTCTGATGATGAGGTGCCGGTGCCGCGGCCTTCCGCCTTGGCGCGGCACTTTTCCATCCCTCGCGAGACCGCCACGACGGTGGCGGGTTCTGATGCAGCTGTCGGCGCAGGCCGCGAGCAGCAAATGAGTGATTTTACAATGAGTAGAAGGTCCATCTCTGGCGATCCCGACACGGCCTCTTCCAGGGCAACCCGATCTTCAGGGCACGCGGTGCCCCATCTACTCGCCATCACTGTGCCGAGGCACACATGAAAGTGCCGTGATGCCCACGGGGGGGGGGGGGCGGGGGCGTTGGTGATTGCCGTTTTCCTGTCGTGTGTGTGTTTGTTTTTTGTTGTTGTGGATGTGTACGAGGGCCCGTGATGATGTGACTGCGTCGGAGCTCGTCGACCTTGTCAGTGCATCTCTATTAGCTCGCATTTGCCATTGTTTTGTGCTGGCCAAGCATTCACTTGCGCTTCGCTGCGCTTCACTCTTTTTTTTTCACGTGTGCGCTTGTGTCTTGGTGGGTCGTGCGTAGAGTCTGTTGTGATCGCTTGATCGTTACCGGGTCGGTAAGGATGGACGAGCGCGCGTGCGTGTGGAGAACGAACTCCGTTATCCTAGGGTACAACACAAGGGGATGCCGGTACACGCATGAGCGATCTCCGGCCCCCGAAATGGGTGTCTGAATGCAGTGGAGAGAACTCGACGCGTCTTCGTCGATTCACCGAGTGGGGAGCAGTGGTGAAGGCGCTCTGGAAGTAGCACGATCTCGAGCTACTCGGTATGAGGAGGGCTCTTCTGATCCTTCCCAGCGTAAAGCTCTCCCGGCGCCGTCGGTCTCATCACGAGGCCGAATCGACGCTCTCCTGTGCACTCTGGCGCACGCTGATCACCTATCTCGGCCTACACCCCTTTCCTCCCCCCTCCACACACACATACACATACGGCATTGCTCCTCTCCCTCATCACCTACTCCGTTCGCTTCATTCCTCGCTGACTGTGACACGAACACTGCATGAGCGCACAATCTTATGCAAGCACTGACTAGGCGCACGCGCTTCGCGGCAGCTGCGCATGACGTGTGAACCGCTGGCATCGCTGTCGCCGCACCTTGCTTTGCAAGCGCTATTCAGTGTCGCTGCACCTATCTCGTCAATATGCACTACCTACCTGCGTGAGCTGCTGTGGCCGTCGCGGCTACGCGACGGAGTTCCATTGAGTGCCAGCGTTGTGGTGCTCACAGTCGTCGTTACAGGGTTGCGACTGAGCAAGTCACTGTGCTTTGGGGATGGCGTTTACCTGCGCCGACGAGTGCTCCTCCTTGTAAGGATTCGCGCGTTCGTTGTGCGGTGGGAGGCGAGTTGCATGGCGGAGGTGGAGGCCTGTTGCGCAGATGTTGACGGTCAGGCTGCTGCCGTGCTCGCCCGCTACATGGGATGGCGAGCGGCAAAAAGGGTCGGCGCGTGGTGGGCGGCAGCGGTGGTGGCAGACGTGCCATCATTGCAGCCGCCGATAGCGTCGCCGGCGTCGTTTTCCGGAATTGTGCCGTCCTTTGCCTTCTCAAACGATATAGTGCTGGAGGAAGCGCTCGAGCTCGCCTACATGGCTGACAGCGTCCTGCGACTCGCCGATGATCGACGGTGGCTGGAGCGGTTTGTGACGATCCTCCAATACGTTCTACTTCGCCGCGCCTCTTTGATAGAGGAGGCACAGCTGTACCGGTGCCTCCGCGAGCGTGCCCTTTTTCCATGCCACCCTGCGACACGCAAGCGCAAGGGGGCCGTCCAGGGAGATCGAGGAACGCAGCGCAGCACGTGGGCTGCGGCGTGGCGAGTGCACCACCGCCCTACGTGGTTGGCACCACTCTCCGGCGGTGCCCGGTTTCTCTGCCTACCGCTCAGTTACTTCCCAGTGGAGGCCGTGCTGCCCTACGTTGCGTGCGAGACGTGGCTTAGCGACCGTCTGCTGAGCACAATCCTGCCTCGGTGGGAACGGCTTTGCGTGCGCTCGTTGCGGCGGAAGCAGAAACTCGCGCCACCTGAGCCGACACTCGTGACTGGTGCGCGAGCGGAAAAGATGTCCAGCAAGGTACAATACTGGTTTCTACGCTACACCGCCCCAATCCTGCGCACCTGTGTCGAGCAGCAGCGCGCCGCCGCGCGCCGCTTCTGCATGCAGGAGCTGAGCACCGCTGCCGGCTATGACAACGCCGCTTCGAGTGGCCTTCCACGCAGCTCTCTTGCGCTCTTGTGGCGATGTCTGAGAAGCACGCGCACGTACTCGGCATCAGCAGCATCTACTTCAGCGGACAGTGCCGTGCCGGATAAGGACACGTCTAGACTTGTGCGCCGCGTGCTGATTCTTCGTGCTGTCTCCCAGGCTGTCACCGTCATCTTTCAGGTGTGCTGCCCTCGCCTCAACGTCCGCTACGTCACGGAACTGATGGTTGCTGGTTACTGCGCGCAGGGAGAGCGCACCTCGCCATCTCCAAAGCCCACCACCACCACCACCGACGCAGCAGCAGCGTCGCCTGTAGACACGCTGCTGCGCTCTATGTCTGCTGAAATGGGATGGGCACTGGTAGCAGGCGTAGCAGAGGCGCTGCTGACACGCTTCGCAGGCATCACTGGCCACCAGTTGTCGGTGCTGCTCGCCGACGCCGCTACGCGACGAGTTGAGCAAGAGCTCCTGTGCGTCGACGAAGCCTTCTACTGTCGCTGGCTCCGCTGTGCATCTGGTGAGGCAGACAGTGTGGAAGTTACCGGCTTAGCAACATCGCCCGGTAGGCGAATGTCCCCTGTTGGCATGCTGCCAGCGCGCCCCTTCATCACAGCCGATGATGTCCTCGCAGTGGGGCGGCGTGGTGGCGAGCGAATGCTCGCGTTGCACGACGCTGTAGTGAAGCGGTCACTGCGGTGTGTCGCACTTATCGCTCGCGCGGCCGTCACGCGAGAGTGGCGGCCACTAGTTGGTGCGGCTGTGACGGCCTGGGTGGATGCGCCGGCGCTGCTCTCTTCCTTGTCTGTTGCGGTGGGCTACTCGACTCCATCCGATGTCGCGCGGCTGCTATCGCGACGGGAGGAGAGCCTGCCAAGCAGGAGCCCCGTCGGCCTGCGGCTGCTGCTTGAGGTTCTCGTGGATGAGGAGAGTGACACAACAGCACCACCGGACACACGGCAGCGACGCCGACGGCAGCTGCGGAATCCGTACTTGGCGCTCGTCGCGTGCTCGAATGTTTGGACGTTCGAGCACCTGCTGGCTGACACAAAACGGAGCGTGGCGAACCTCTGCGCCCATGTGTGCCAACTAAAGGCCGTGTACGCCGCCGTTGCCGTGTATCCGTACGCGGTTTCGTCGGTGAGACACGTCACGACGGCAGCAGACGTCATCGCCGCAATGCAGGAGGATGTGCGTTGCGTGCTGTACTACAGCGTCTACCAGATGGAGCATACATGCAGGAAACGGTGTGGCGGCGCTGTCGCAGCGTCGCCGCTGCTGCACCCGCTTCTGGACCCTGAGGAGACGGCGCTGCTTCAGCAGCCGAGCGCGCTCTCCTACCTCCCTGCGCATGTGGACTACTTTGACCTGTTCTCTCTACCGTACCGCTTTGTTCTGCGGCAGTTGGGGCTGGAGATGGTGTTTGCTTACCGGACCGCAGCGGGCATGCGGCAGGAGTCGCGGCAGATGGCCGAGGAATGGTGGGTGCAGGCGCTCTTCAACAGCTCCTTCAACCCCCTCACGTCGGCACTGCACGAGGCTTTCCAGCTCACTGCATCCTGTGCGACTGTGCTGCTCCTCTGCTTGCAGTCCGTGGACGGGATGTGGGTGGTGTGTCCGCTTCCGTTGCCTGTTCTTCTCCGGCAAGCTCACGCGGTGCAATTCTACCGCGATCTTCTGCGCAGTGGTGTGACAGCGCAGCGCCTCGAGGACGGCGTAGCTCCGTTGCAGCAGTTGTGTGAGAACCTGCCCCACGCCGTCGTGTCGGATGCGGCAACGCTGCTGCGCTCTTCGTTGCAGGGTAAGAGCTCCTCCGCGGCACCCCTCTCCGCGCTTCAGCGGCGCCGCCGCCACTGGCGTCAGGTGCTGACTGCGAGTCGACCAGAGCTCTGCTTTAATGCAGACGATGACATTGTCGGAGGACTGCGTCTCCGCGGCGGCGTCAGCTGGCACCACGTGTACTTCACTTACCCTCAACTCTTTGTGGCCCCCAACACAGAAGACACAGGGCAGGAGAGCGTAAGCGACACCTGTGGTGTGCGACCCACCATCGCTGACGCATGTTTTGCGTGTCCCGCGGTGGGTATGACGGCCGTGGTTGGCCCAAGTGGGGCGGGAAAGAGTTCGCTCAATCTGCTGCTGCGGCGCCTCTACGACCCGGTCGCCGTGGTGGAGCTCGCTCACGAGGGCGGAACGGCGCGGTCGCCTCCCGACCAGCAGCTGGGCGCCTATGTTGACCTGAATCATGTGGGTGCCACCGCTGATGCAGAGGACGTTCTTGTCGAGGTCCTGCGTCTCGCCCTCGTTGAAAGCGCACTGCCGCCGCCATCCAACAACGTGGCACCCCACTCTCCATCTCTCCTCAGTGCGGCTGATGGGCAGAGAGTCACGTCGCAGCCTTCGCCAACGGCCTCTGCCGCCCCGGTTACCTCACCCCGTTACCGTCTGCGAGCGCAGCCCGGCTATATTGCCCTTGACGGCATTCCGCTATCCCTTTTTGCCGCCGCCTACGTGCGCCAGTGGCTCGGCTGGCTGCGGCAAACACCGCATGTGCATCCGCGCCAAAGCTTCTTGTCCAACGTGCGCGGCTCAGCGATGCACGTGACGGTGTGCGACGTACAACGGGCCCTGCGCGTGTGCGGCTGCGACGCCTTCGTGGAAGAGAAGCAGCGCACTTTGCGAGATGCCGCTGGCCACTTAAGCGGTGGTGAAGCTCAGCGGCTGGCATTGGCAAGCGTTGTCGCGGTCTTGCTCGCGCGCTCTCGGGTGGAGCTGCTAAACGGCATGCCATTGCACGACAGCGACGTTGGCACGGCGGCAGCAGCAGCGGCAGTTGGCGGGTTGGTGCTTGACGAGCCAACGAGCAACCTCGATGCCGCCAACGAGAACCACCTTCTGGCTGCACTGGAAGCCTTGCAGGGAGGAGGCGGTGAAGCTGATTCGGAGTGTGGGACAGGGTTGCCCCTCTTTACATGGATGATATCGCACCGCATGTCGTCGCTGCGCTTGGCGCAGCACATGGTCGTCGTGGAGAACGGCCGTGTCACGGCGAGTGGACCCTCTGCAGAAGTAACGGAAGCAAACTTGTTCGCGAAGACACAGCTGCAGCTGCAGCAGCTCACGGATATATCGGCGTCGGCGCGCGCCGACGCGGCTCCTTAGCGTGCAACGAGTGGTGGTGGTGGCGGAGTATTCTAGGTGCGTGTATCTGTGTTTTTGCGTTAATGGCAGTGCAGTGGTGCTACGTGCTCGCCTGTATGTGCCTTTGGCAGTGCATGTTCAACACCTCGCCGCCCACTCCGTTGCTGCTTCGCCGCAGCTGGTCTCCGCATCACATACGACGACGGCGCGGCATGTCACTGGCTGGGGCCCCTCATCCCTCCTAGCTGGACGGACGTCCCTGCGAAGTCTTTTCGTCGGAACCGCTTGATGTGTGTTGGCCGGTCCTTACGGATGCAGCGGCGGCGCTTCGTTTCACTTCTCAAGCACTTGTCCACCACGTAGCACAGGCAGGACAGCAAAAAAAAAGAGAAACGTATAAAGGACCTTCATGATAGAGCTGATGATGTGCCCGTCGGCAGTTTCGCGTGCATGGCTCTTTCACGCGACCCTCAGCGGAGGGGAGGACTCGCAGACGCAGTCCGTGTCCCTCCATTGCCGCCACCGCTCCTTCCTCTACCTCGTAGCTGCAGCGGCAGTGCAAACAGCTTCAGCGAGTGCCCAGCCGCCGCTCCTCCGCCCCTCTCTGCTACCCCTTTGTATGCCATGCTGCCTCACCCTCACTCTTTTATCCCTCTGTCTGCGCACGGCTTGCGGTGACACAAAAATCGCGCCACCGTGTGTCTGCGTGGATCTGTTTGCAGACACGTTCTTGTTCCCCCCTCCCTTTTTCACCGGTGTAGAAGACGTCGCTTGCAACGTGTCCATCCAAACTGTGTTGCAGGCCCCTCCCTTCCACCGCACCACATCCCTCGCCGTGCACTCATGAATGGCGGCGGTGCTGCACGGCACGCGGAGGCTGGCTTTCCGTTTTGGGTCAACGACATAGACTCCTTCGCATCCGTGCCACAGCGTCATGCACCACTCTCGTGCTCCCTGCTTCGCCTCCGCGACTTGTTCCGCTGCGACGTCGCCGATCCTGGCGAGTGCTGGCAGCACATCCTGCTCTCCAGCTACGTGACTGACCTTCCATGGCTGCTGGCGACAGTGCCGGAGCTGTCCGCTGTGACAGGGAAACTGGTGCTGCTCAGCGGCGAAAAAGGGACGGCGACGCTGCGGCGCACCACCGGCGATTCTTCGTGTCCATACACAGCAGCGTCGCCGCTGATGGACCGCGTGAACCCGTTCATGGCTGCCTTGCGCGAGCAAGCGAGGCCCACGTCTGCGTTACACACCACCCTTTCGCGCGAACGCCTTGCTGTTCTCGAGCCGCCGTTGCCCGTGGCCTTTGGGACGCACCACACCAAAATGGCGCTCTGCGTCAACGGCAGAGGCCTGCGTGTTTCTATCTTCACCGCTAACCTTGTCGAGCAGGACTGGTGCCGGAAGTCGCAAGGCATCTACGTACAGGACTTCCCATGGAAGACGGCGACGGTGCGCTCAAACGACGACTCCGCGGATGCGACTATGGTGGAAACAGCAACGAGCAGCACCAGTAACAGCAACAATGGCAGTAACACCTTCACAAAGGGCGCTGAATTCGTCGCGCATCTGCGCCACTACTTGATGCAATGCGGCGTGAGTCTTGCCGCTGCATGTGCTTCACCGACAGATGCGGCATCCGCGGCTGGCCCCCTCGGGATCTTCGAAACGGATTTCCTATCTCACATCGATTTCTCGGCTGCAGCCGTGTGGCTCGTCAGCTCCGTCCCCGGAACGTACGCGCACGGTGAGGTCTGTCCTGGCTACCGTGTCGGGCTTTGTCGACTGGCGGAGGTGCTACGGCGCTCGGCACTGACGATGGCCACGTCGCCGGCGTCCGTCGACCTGAGCTGGCAGTACAGCTCCCAGGGCTCGCTCAATCCAGCGTTTCTGAACTCGCTGCAAGCAGCCATGTGCGGGGAGTCGGCGGCAGTGATTGAGTCCGGTGACGCACCGCGAGGCGTGCGTGACGTGCAGGTGGTATACCCCACCGAGGAAGAAGTGCGGAACAGCTGGGAGGGCTGGCGAGGCGGCATGTCACTCCCTCTGCGTGTGCAGTGCTGCCATGAGTTTGTGAACGCGCGCTTGCATCGCTGGGGCAGCAGCGAGGAGGGTCACACGGCAAAGCGTGCATTCCCACGGCCACCCAAAGTCGCAGCGGCCCACGCCAGCCGTGAGGATGCTGTGGATGTAGATGGAGTGGACATCGATGGAGGCGAGGAGACGACGCCATCACTGGCGGGCAGCTGCGCAGCCGACCGACAGTTTGCGCTGCCCCATATTAAGTCGTACGCGGCCGTTGCACCAGACCGTTCCTGCGTCCGTTGGTTTCTTCTGACGAGTGCAAATCTCTCCCAGGCGGCGTGGGGTAGCCTAAGCAGGAAGGTGAACCAGCGCGGTTCGCGGCAACAGCTCGTGCGCTCGTACGAGCTGGGCGTTCTCTACGACTCCCATTCTGCTATTTACCCGTCAGCATCATCGTGGTTCAGCGTGGTGGCCGAGTCGAGGATCGAGCTTCCGAACGCACGCAATTCTCGTGCGATGCTGTACGAGACGCCGCTCGGCGTTGACACTCAGGATGTGTGTCTGTACATACCATACAACCTCCTTTGCCCGACCCCGTACGCAAGCACTGCCGCTCTGCGAGCGCACAGGCACGCACCTGACGAGGGTGAGCAGGCCGTCGAAGAAGCGGCGCTGGACTGTAGTGATGTGCCGTGGGTGCTAGACATGCCACATCGGGGTAAGGACGCCTACGGCCTCGAGGTCGAGGAGGCGTTCGAGAGCATCGTTTCTCCAAATTTATCAAAGTGGCAGCCTCGTACGCGCGCCATGGACACCGCACCGCTGTGCAGCATCGGGGCCCCCCGTAAGCGCATGCGTGAGGCGTAGAGCGCGAGGGAGACAGGCACGCGCGTTCGTGTTTATGTTCGAGGCCCGTTGCTCGCTACAGCGCCGTCGAGCGACTACCAGGACGAACAAGAAAAGCTGTCCCCCTCCACATCATTTCTCTGAATCCGCCCTCGGACAGAGATCGCCAGCGCGCCACCACGGGACATGTCAGTCACACAGCCACAGATGACTAGCAAAAAGTAAGACAGAAAGTCAGAGATGCTCACGCCGCAAGGCGGAATGGTGGAGTAAGGAGTCCGCGACAAGCGAACTTTACGCCATCTGCTCCCCAGCGTAACGATTTGTTTACGTTCGCAACCTGCTCCGTCTCCGCAGCCCCACACCCCTTCCCACACACGCCGCGGTGCCTGCGGTGGCGTCCGCTACGCTCCCCTTATGTTCGTTTTCGCCACACTCGCTCTCCCTCATCCCACCTACACGTCACCGCGGCCCTTTTTTCCCTCCGTCTCCCTCCCCCACTCCCCGCCAGCTTACCCCTCCCCATAATTCAAAGGGAACCCCCCTAACACCTCCCTCTTTACCTGTGCTTTCTATCTCTGCCTCCCAGTGTTCTGCGGCCGTCTTGCACGCGAGCGATGCCTCCCTTCCCCGCGACGAAAGAGGCACAATCACAGTCATCATAACGCTCACACGCTGAGGTGACCACGGCCACCATCAGCGCCACCATCCGTCACCCGCCTCGTATCGCTTTTGACATCATCTCCACAAACTCAGTTGCAGGTGATGCTCTGGTATTCTTGAAAAACTTCTGATTTGTGCTCCCCATACCCCCCTTCCTTTCCTTATCCCTTGCTTCTTCCGCAGCGCCACACGGAGCTGGTGAGCTGCGAGGCGTGCGGGTCTCAGTGTGTATGTGCCTGCGTGTACTCAAACTCTCTCTAGATATAGATGTTTGCCGCTCTCCTCCGTTTGTCTGTCTGTGTCTGTGTTATCATCGGCAGCTGAGACATTCACAAGAGGCGTACACCACCGAAATAACGCTAAAACGAAACGTAGAAAACGTATGCACAACACTCCTTTGTGGTCGCATGCACGCGTTTTTCTCTTTCTCTCGTGGATCCCTCATGACGAGGTACACCTCAGCGCGCGGTATCTCAAGGGGGCCGCCACACAGCACGGTGGGCGGAAGCCGAGCAGCCCTCCTATCCCTGTCAATGCCTTGCCACTTCTGGCGGTGACGCGGCCAATCACCTACCACGTAGGGGGGAGGTCAGAGCGATGTATCGCTACTGATGTCGGCGCTCGGGTTCTGGATGGCGTGGCATCGGAGCGACCTCGCGACAGTGAACACGCTTGTGCCATCCATGCGATTACGCAGAGTGTTAGTGTCACTCGACCGTGTCTCACACGGCCCGGCTGGTGGCTGGGGGGCCTGAGCGCCACCACGAGGGAGACGCACCACGTGGCAACCCAGCATGGCTGGAGCGGCTGCGAGGCGATCTGCAAAGCAGGCATGGGTAGATAGAGTTCGAGGCAGAGGCTCTGCTCAGCTCACCGATCTGATATTGCCCTAACGCGTGTGTCAACGGCATGCTTTTCACCACGCTGGTGCGGCCTGTGGGGCAAGCCGGGGGAGGAGGATAGAGTGCAGTGGACGCCACAGTGTATGGCAGAGAATGGACACACGCTGCAAAGAGGAAAGGAAATGCCGTTTTTTTCCTGAAGTGCGCATCGCTCGGCGCTATCGCATCGCTGTCACGGCCACTCTGCGAGTGCGACGTCGTTTGCCGGTATGTGATGGTGTCCTCCCTACCAGCTTCTCTCGTTTCGCACGTCCATCCTCCCTTTCTTTTGTTGCATGTGCGATTAAACTGACGGACGCGTTTTTTTTTTGTTGGGACCTCTTTCTCATCAAAGGTGAGCCATCGCCTGCGCAAAATTATGTACGAAGCGATCCACTGACGACACCTTCTCGTCGCTGCCGCTTCCTTTTACCATTTTTTTTTCTGATCATCATCCATCCCCTCCCCACGCCCCGCAGATTCCTCAACTTTCTTGTGTGCCTTTGTACGCGTGCCGTAAGATGCTCGTGCCAAAGTCATCTGAGTCTGTGGTTACACGGCAGAAGATCAGCTTTAAAGGGGCAAGTGGCCTGATACGGTGCTGCTGCAGAAGGAAGCTATCGCAGAGGCTTTCCAGAAAGACGCCGCCGAGGCACTCGGCATCTCCTGCGACGACGTCCTCGACATCTTTTCGAGAACTCCTGCAGCGTGTCCTGCTCCGTGCGCCACGCCAAAATACTCTCCGAGTCGGATGTCGGTCGCATTCGCATCACCAGCGCTTATCGACGAGTATGGAAAGTTTACTTTGCTTACAGGGGGGAAAGGCAGGGGAGGACCGAAGCTTTCTAGGCTAGTGTTGGTGCCACAGGATCATCGGTCCTTGCGAGCGACGACATGGACAGCAGAGACTTAGTCACCGCAGCTACACCAAACACCCCGTTCTTGATCAACTTCCACGGCGACAACTGGGTACCAATGCTAGAGGTGCACATGCTTGAGCTCACGCAAGTCGGTCAGTGAGACATCACTAACGCCTCAAAGACGGCGGCTTTGATGAAGGAGAAGCGGTCGCTGTCAGCGTCTGCGGCGTGCTTGACGTGACGCTGGAGTATGTGAAAGGTGGGGCAACGCTCAAGTATAGTATTCCGCACACCTACTCAGATGACCAGCGTCAGCAGCAGAAGCCGTTGCTCGACCGGTACGCATATCCACATGTGTGGTCAAAGTGCACGGAGCTCAAGATGGAACTCATCTTCGCCGAGACGCGCCACCGCGTCGTCCTTGACGGCGATGAGTGTGATCACGTGTTGGAGGCTGCCCAAGAGAAGGTCGGCGAGGCATTTCACGAGGATGTGGCTGCGCTGCTGCACCTCTCCATAGATGCCGTGAATCCGCCCTCGTGCACCGGCGCCCTTGAGCTGGAGTTCATTGTCAAGCACGCAGCAAGCATATCTGCGGCTATCATCGATGGGGAGCTGGAGCATGGCGAAAACCAGCGCAACTGGCTCATGCATGAGATAGTCACCGGGGTCTGGTCCCCCAGAACGACCTCGCATTCGCAGAGCTGTCTCACCGAGGTGCTTTTGATGGAGAATGCCGCACAAAGTCACAACAGCGACGATGCCAAGTGCGCAGTGACGACTCGACATCGCCTGCGCTTCGGTGGTGTCCGCCTGGACAAGCGTGATGGAGGCTCACGGTGAGGCGGCCCTGACCAGTGCGGTCGTGCATGATGTGTGCGCCGCCGTCGGCGTTAAGGATGGCGATAGCCGTCTGTTGCACTTGGAGAAGGGCAGCCTCGTGACAGAGCTGCTCGTCACGCACCTAGCCTCGCTCTCGCGAAAGGCGGTCGACGACATATTGGCGTCATTCGTGTTCTCCGAGACATGGGAGCTGCTCTCCATGCAAGACAGGACGCCTCTCACCCTCCCGCAGGAGCACCCTTCCGAGAATGCTCTTTCGCGGCGACGACGGAGTGGCTCTTAAGAGGAGGGGGAGGAGGAGCAACTGCGCAGCTGCTTCCAGGAAGACGTCGTCGAATGGTTCAAGGTGCAGCCCGACGCGGTGCAGCAAATCGAGTTCAACGCGCGCAGTCTGCTAGGGAACTTTGCGCTGCAACACAGCCTCGCATCAGACGTGAAGACACTGCGGAAGGAACTGGCCAAGTCCCCTTGCACAACCACGTGGCGGCTGTACAAGAAGTGCGGCTGCACCCACGGTGCCGTGTCGCTCATCACCATCTCAGCTTTCCCGGCGTCGCCTGGCCGCGCGCGATGGAAGAGCGACTGGCCGCCCTGCTTGGCGCCCTCGTTACAGATGTGGCAGAGCAGCTGTCAGTCCAGGAATCGCACGTGAAGGGCGTCACCTTTACGGCATCCCTGAAGGCGACGTTTGCCGTTTCTCCCCCTCCCCCCCCCACCCCAACCACCACCCGGCACTCACGCGGCAGGCCATAGATAGGCTGCTCGGCGAAGGGTCTTTCCCTAGCATGCGGCATCTGTGCATGGGGACGGAGGCACCGGCGTCAGCGCAAAAGCGCGAGGTGCCGCCTGCCGCCGCTGCCGAGACGACAGACCCCATGTCGACTTCCGGCATCACCGCCTCCCTTCTGCACTCGTGCGCCGCCGACGCTGTCATAAGTCACCATCGCCCGCGCTTTGGCGGAGCTGAGTAGGGGCGGTCATGAGCGAGAGCGAAGAGCAGCTGCGAAAGGCTTTCTTGGGCGACGTTGAGGCTTCAGTGGGCGTGTAGGCGAATGCTGTGCAGTCCATGGAATTCCTGCTCGGCAGTCTGGTCGTTGACGTCGAGCTGGTCCATGCGCCGAGTCTTGACCGTAAAGAGATCGACGCTCGCCTCAGCGTCTTCGAGCTCCCTCGCACCTGGGGCGTGCACCTTGACTCCACCGCGAACAAGGGGGAGGGGCCAGTCAAGCGCATCGCCACGCATCACCGCATGAAGCCGGAAAGCGGCGACTGGGGTGCGCTTTTGGCAGTGCAGTTCAGTGAATTAGAGGCAACCTTCGTGAACGATGTGGGGGCGTCGCTGAAACTGCCAAAGGAGGTTATCACGAGCCTAATCTTTCGCATGGGGAATCTTCTGGTAGACATGGAGATTGTTCACCCGGCGGAGTGGCCAAGAAAGGAGAAGGATCGATTACTCGCGTCTTGCACGCACACTGAAACGTGGACTCTGTATCAGTCAGTGGTGCTCAAGCTACCCACCGCACAAGCAACAGAGCACTGCGTCCAGATCGACGGCGACCACTGGGCGACTGTTCTTGACCATCAGCGGGCGGTATTGGAGCGCGCATTCATCTTGGGCGTTTGTGAGGCCACACTGCTGTCTGCGTCGGCTGTGAAGGAACTCCACTTCGGCCTCGGCAGTCTCGTCGCTGCGTTCAAACAAACAAACACACACACACACACACACACACACACACAATCACGTGTGCGAAGAGAGACTCGCGCGCTTCCCGTTCAGTCGCGCATGTGCCATCTGCCAGTCTCTACCCGATCGTTGCGACGCTTCACCGTCAGGTAGAGTCACGACAGCTCACTACGTGCGACTTCAGAGAAACGGCTGGGCAATCGCCCTCCATTCTCAGCAGCCTGCCCTGACGGTATCGTTCGAGAAATATGCGAGTACAGCTTGTCGTTTACCCTTTACAGCATCAGCCACCTCATCTTCGACAAATCTCAGTTCCGCGCTTGTTTCAAGCTCGAGCACCCCGTCACTGCTAAGTCTCGTCAAATCAACAACGCCCTCACAACGGCGCCTTTCACAAACACGTGGAGTTACTACCCACGTGTGCTCAGAGAAAACAACCATACAGCCGCCGACGTCGATTCGACGCACGAAATCACCAGTGCAAGCCTGACGCAAAATCAACTTAAAAAAAAAAACACATGCGTTTGCCCAAATCGCGATCGGTGAACGGCAACATCTGACCGAACTACAGCCTCGAGAGGATCAGCCTCCGCGGTTCACAACTTCCTCGTCTACAGGCAGCAGAGAGCTGCGCTTCGAGCAAGAAACGCCATACGCACACCCTCGCCGTGTAAAACGCTCGACAATGAAAGGCAAGCGCGTCAACCTTCACGACACGGAAAGTTTCATGTCACTCGACGAATTCGACTCTGATAACAACGCTTCATACACAGCGGAAAACGCCAGTGACCACACAAAGCAAGACAATCTCAGCAGTACCGCAGCCGCGCGGAACTCTGCAGAATCTTCCATGTTACTTGAGCCGCCGGGGAACACGCCTATATCGTACCTATCACATTCGAACTCCCCGAAGAGCTTCGCGCCGCTGGAGGCGGCGGAGGAGGCCGGCGCGGTGCAGCGTGAGGAGCAGGCGCCAGCGCTGCAGCGCGTCGGCACGCCGGTGGAGCCGCAGCCGCGCCTCGCGGTCACGACCCACCGGGTTCGCCTGGACGGCGATTTGTGGGCGCGTGTCGTCGACGAGTGGCCGGACCTGCTCAAGCAGGAGTTCACAAGCGACGTGTGCGATGCCACGGCGCTGCCGCGGACGTCGATGCAGCGGCTGGTGCTCACAGCCGGCAGCCTCGTCGCCGACTTCCAGCTCTCGCACGGAGGCCTCGCGAAGAGGGAGCTGAACAAGCAGCTTGCCAGCTCGCCCTTCACCCGCACCTGGGCACTGTACGAGCGCGTCGCCGAGACGAAAGAGACGCCGCCCACCCGCGCCACGCCGCCGGCTGCCCTTCGCGCCTCGGAGAGCTTCGCGTCGCTGGACCCGGTGGAGGAGGCCGCAGTGCTGCGTGCGCAGCAGGAGGAGCATGCGCCAGCGCTGCAGCGCGTCGGCACGCCGGTGGAGCCGCAGCCGCGCCTCGCGGTCACGACACACCGGGTTCGCCTGGACGGCGATTTGTGGGCGCGTGTCGTCGACGAGTGGCCGGACCTGCTCAAGCAGGAGTTCACAAGCGACGTGTGCGATGCCACGGCGCTGCCGCGGACGTCGATGCAGCGGCTGGTGCTCACAGCCGGCAGCCTCGTCGCCGACTTCCAGCTCTCGCACGGAGGCCTCGCGAAGAGGGAGCTGAACAAGCAGCTTGCCAGCTCGCCCTTCACCCGCACCTGGGCACTGTACGAGCGCGTCGCCGAGACGAAAGAGACGCCGCCCACCCGCGCCACGCCGCCGGCTGCCCTTCGCGCCTCGGAGAGCTTCGCGTCGCTGGACCCGGTGGAGGAGGCCGCAGTGCTGCGTGCGCAGCAGGAGGAGCATGCGCCAGCGCTGCAGCGCGTCGGCACGCCGGTGGAGCCGCAGCCGCGCCTCGCGGTCACGACACACCGGGTTCGCCTGGACGGCGATTTGTGGGCGCGTGTCGTCGACGAGTGGCCGGACCTGCTCAAGCAGGAGTTCACAAGCGACGTGTGCGATGCCACGGCGCTGCCGCGGACGTCGATGCAGCGGCTGGTGCTCACAGCCGGCAGCCTCGTCGCCGACTTCCAGCTCTCGCACGGAGGCCTCGCGAAGAGGGAGCTGAACAAGCAGCTTGCCAGCTCGCCCTTCACCCGCACCTGGGCACTGTACGAGCGCGTCGCCGAGACGAAAGAGACGCCGCCCACCCGCGCCACGCCGCCGGCTGCCCTTCGCGCCTCGGAGAGCTTCGCGCCGCTGGAGGCGGTGGAGGAGGCCGCAGTGCTGCGTGCGCAGCAGGAGGAGCATGCGCCAGCGCTGCAGCGCGTCGGCACGCCGGTGGAGCCGCAGCCGCGCCTCGCGGTCACGACACACCGGGTTCGCCTGGACGGCGATTTGTGGGCGCGTGTCGTCGACGAGTGGCCGGACCTGCTCAAGCAGGAGTTCACAAGCGACGTGTGCGATGCCACGGCGCTGCCGCGGACGTCGATGCAGCGGCTGGTGCTCACAGCCGGCAGCCTCGTCGCCGACTTCCAGCTCTC
Source organism: Leishmania infantum JPCM5 (assembly GCF_000002875.2). NCBI lineage: Eukaryota > Euglenozoa > Kinetoplastea > Trypanosomatida > Trypanosomatidae > Leishmania > Leishmania infantum. The sequence continues at coordinate 1,376,615 of NC_009417.2, forward strand.
GCACGGAGGCCTCGCGAAGAGGGAGCTGAACAAGCAGCTTGCCAGCTCGCCCTTCACCCGCACCTGGGCACTGTACGAGCGCGTCGCCGAGACGAAAGAGACGCCGCCCACCCGCGCCACGCCGCCGGCTGCCCTTCGCGCCTCGGAGAGCTTCGCGTCGCTGGACCCGGTGGAGGAGGCCGCAGTGCTGCGTGCGCAGCAGGAGGAGCATGCGCCAGCGCTGCAGCGCGTCGGCACGCCGGTGGAGCCGCAGCCGCGCCTCGCGGTCACGACACACCGGGTTCGCCTGGACGGCGATTTGTGGGCGCGTGTCGTCGACGAGTGGCCGGACCTGCTCAAGCAGGAGTTCACAAGCGACGTGTGCGATGCCACGGCGCTGCCGCGGACGTCGATGCAGCGGCTGGTGCTCACAGCCGGCAGCCTCGTCGCCGACTTCCAGCTCTCGCACGGAGGCCTCGCGAAGAGGGAGCTGAACAAGCAGCTTGCCAGCTCGCCCTTCACCCGCACCTGGGCACTGTACGAGCGCGTCGCCGAGACGAAAGAGACGCCGCCCACCCGCGCCACGCCGCCGGCTGCCCTTCGCGCCTCGGAGAGCTTAGCGCCGCTGGAGGCGGCGGAGGAGGCTGGCGCGGCGCAGCGTGAGGAGCAGGCGCCAGCGCTGCAGCGCGTCGGCACGCCGGTGGAGCCGCAGCCGCGCCTCGCGGTCACGACACACCGGGTTCGCCTGGACGGCGATTTGTGGGCGCGTGTCGTCGACGAGTGGCCGGACCTGCTCAAGCAGGAGTTCACAAGCGACGTGTGCGATGCCACGGCGCTGCCGCGGACGTCGATGCAGCGGCTGGTGCTCACAGCCGGCAGCCTCGTCGCCGACTTCCAGCTCTCGCACGGAGGCCTCGCGAAGAGGGAGCTGAACAAGCAGCTTGCCAGCTCGCCCTTCACCCGCACCTGGGCACTGTACGAGCGCGTCGCCGAGACGAAAGAGACGCCGCCCACCCGCGCCACGCCGCCGGCTGCCCTTCGCGCCTCGGAGAGCTTCGCGTCGCTGGACCCGGTGGAGGAGGCCGCAGTGCTGCGTGCGCAGCAGGAGGAGCATGCGCCAGCGCTGCAGCGCGTCGGCACGCCGGTGGAGCCGCAGCCGCGCCTCGCGGTCACGACACACCGGGTTCGCCTGGACGGCGATTTGTGGGCGCGTGTCGTCGACGAGTGGCCGGACCTGCTCAAGCAGGAGTTCACAAGCGACGTGTGCGATGCCACGGCGCTGCCGCGGACGTCGATGCAGCGGCTGGTGCTCACAGCCGGCAGCCTCGTCGCCGACTTCCAGCTCTCGCACGGAGGCCTCGCGAAGAGGGAGCTGAACAAGCAGCTTGCCAGCTCGCCCTTCACCCGCACCTGGGCACTGTACGAGCGCGTCGCCGAGACGAAAGAGACGCCGCCCACCCGCGCCACGCCGCCGGCTGCCCTTCGCGCCTCGGAGAGCTTCGCGTCGCTGGACCCGGTGGAGGAGGCCGCAGTGCTGCGTGCGCAGCAGCAGGAGGAGCCACCGGTGGAGGCGATGACGGCGTTCGAGGAGCATGCGCCAGCGCTGCAGCGCGTCGGCACGCCGGTGGAGCCGCATCGTGGTGCTCTCGAGGGGGCTTCCCCGGTAGACGCCCGTACCGCCACGCCGCCGGCTGCCCTTCGCGCCTCGGAGAGCTTCGCGTCGCTGGAGGCGGCGGAGGAGGCCGCAGTGCTGCGTGCGCAGCAGGAGGAGGAGCCACCGGTGGAGGCGATGACGGCGTTCGAGGAGCATGCGCCAGCGCTGCAGCGCGTCGGCACGCCGGTGGAGCCGCATCGTGGTGCTCTCGAGGGGGCTTCCCCGGTAGACGCCCGTACCGCCACGCCGCCGGCTGCCCTTCGCGCCTCGGAGAGCTTCGCGTCGCTGGACCCGGTGGAGGAGGCCGCAGTGCTGCGTGCGCAGCAGGAGGAGGAGCCACCGGTGGAGGCGATGACGGCGTTCGAGGAGCATGCGCCAGCGCTGCAGCGCGTCGGCACGCCGGTGGAGCCGCATCGTGGTGCTCTCGAGGGGGCTTCCCCGGTAGACGCCCGTACCGCCACGCCGCCGGCTGCCCTTCGCGCCTCGGAGAGCTTCGCGTCGCTGGACCCGGTGGAGGAGGCCTCAGTGCTGCGTGCGCAGCAGGAGGAGGAGCCACCGGTGGAGGCGATGACGGCGTTCGAGGAGCATGCGCCAGCGCTGCAGCGCGTCGGCACGCCGGTGGAGCCGCATCGTGGTGCTCTCGAGGGGGCTTCCCCGGTAGACGCCCGTACCGCCACGCCGCCGGCTGCCCTTCGCGCCTCGGAGAGCTTCGCGTCGCTGGACCCGGTGGAGGAGGCCACAGTGCTGCGTGCGCAGCAGGAGGAGGAGCCACCGGTGGAGGCGATGACGGCGTTCGAGGAGCATGCGCCAGCGCTGCAGCGCGTCGGCACGCCGGTGGAGCCGCATCGTGGTGCTCTCGAGGGGGCTTCCCCGGTAGACGCCCGTACGGCCACGCCGCCGGCTGCCCTTCGCGCCTCGGAGAGCTTCGCGTCGCTGGACCCGGTGGAGGAGGCCGCAGTGCTGCGTGCGCAGCAGAAGGACGAGGCGCCGGCGGCCGAGCGCGCCGCGGAGCCGCAGGAGGCACCCATGGCTGCATCCACGGAGGTGACGCCGGCACGCGAGCTCTGGCAGTCCGTCGCGGAGCCGGAGGGCTACTCGCGCGACGACCTCGGGTGTGCGGAGCCCGCTGCGCTGCATGCGCTGGCGGAGGACGAGGCGCCGGCGGCCGAGCGCGCCGCGGAGCCGCAGGAGGCACCCATGGCTGCATCCACGGAGGTGCCGCCGGCACGCGAGCTCTGGCAGTCCGTCGCGGAGCCGGAGGGCTACTCGCGCGACGACCTCGGGTGTGCGGAGCCGGCTGCGCTGCATGCGCTGGCGGAGGACAAGGCGCCGGCGGCCGAGCGCGCCGCGGAGCCGCAGGAGGCACCCATGGCTGCATCCACGGAGGTGCCGCCGGCACGCGAGCTCTGGCAGTCCGTCGCGGAGCCGGAGGGCTACTCGCGCGACGACCTCGGGTGTGCGGAGCCGGCTGCGCTGCATGCGCTGGCGGAGGACAAGGCGCCGGCGGCCGAGCGCGCCGCGGAGCCGCAGGAGGCACCCATGGCTGCATCCACGGAGGTGCCGCCGGCACGCGAGCTCTGGCAGTCCGTCGCGGAGCCGGAGGGCTACTCGCGCGACGACCTCGGGTGTGCGGAGCCCGCTGCGCTGCATGCGCTGGCGGAGGACGAGGCGCCGGCGGCCGAGCGCGCCGCGGAGCCGCAGGAGGCACCCATGGCTGCATCCACGGAGGTGCCGCCGGCACGCGAGCTCTGGCAGTCCGTCGCGGAGCCGGAGGGCTACTCGCGCGACGACCTCGGGTGTGCGGAGCCGGCTGCGCTGCATGCGCTGGCGGAGGACAAGGCGCCGGCGGCCGAGCGCGCCGCGGAGCCGCAGGAGGCACCCATGGCTGCATCCACGGAGGTGCCGCCGGCACGCGAGCTCTGGCAGTCCGTCGCGGAGCCGGAGGGCTACTCGCGCGACGACCTCGGGTGTGCGGAGCCCGCTGCGCTGCATGCGCTGGCGGAGGACGAGGCGCCGGTGGCCGAGCGCGCCGCGGAGCCGCAGGAGGCACCCATGGCTGCATCCACGGAGGTGCCGCCGGCACGCGAGCTCTGGCAGTCCGTCGCGGAGCCGGAGGGCTACTCGCGCGACGACCTCGGGTGTGCGGAGCCGGCTGCGCTGCATGCGCTGGCGGAGGACGAGGCGCCGGTGGCCGAGCGCGCCGCGGAGCCGGAGGGCTACTCGCGGGGCGACCTTGGGTGTGCGGAGCCCGCTGCGCTGCATGCGCTGGCGGAGGACGAGGCGCCGGTGGCCGAGCGCGCCGCGGAGCCGCAGGAGGCACCCATGGCTGCATCCACGGAGGTGCCGCCGGCACGCGAGCTCTGGCAGTCCGTCGCGGAGCCGGAGGGCTACTCGCGCGACGACCTCGGGTGTGCGGAGCCGGCTGCGCTGCATGCGCTGGCGGAGGACGAGGCGCCGGCGGCCGAGCGCGCCGCGGAGCCGCAGGAGGCACCCATGGCTGCATCCACGGAGGTGCCGCCGGCACGCGAGCTCTGGCAGTCCGTCGCGGAGCCGGAGGGCTACTCGCGCGACGACCTCGGGTGTGCGGAGCCGGCTGCGCTGCATGCGCTGGCGGAGGACGAGGCGCCGGTGGCCGAGCGCGCCGCGGAGCCGGAGGGCTACTCGCGGGGCGACCTTGGGTGTGCGGAGCCCGCTGCGCTGCATGCGCTGGCGGAGGACGAGGCGCCGGCGGCCGAGCGCGCCGCGGAGCCGCAGGAGGCACCCATGGCTGCATCCACGGAGGTGCCGCCGGCACGCGAGCTCTGGCAGTCCGTCGCGGAGCCGGAGGGCTACTCGCGCGACGACCTCGGGTGTGCGGAGCCGGCTGCGCTGCATGCGCTGGCGGAGGACAAGGCGCCGGCGGCCGAGCGCGCCGCGGAGCCGCAGGAGGCACCCATGGCTGCATCCACGGAGGTGCCGCCGGCACGCGAGCTCTGGCAGTCCGTCGCGGAGCCGGAGGGCTACTCGCGCGACGACCTCGGGTGTGCGGAGCCGGCTGCGCTGCATGCGCTGGCGGAGGACGAGGCGCCGGTGGCCGAGCGCGCCGCGGAGCCGCAGGAGGCACCCATGGCTGCATCCACGGAGGTGCCGCCGGCACGCGAGCTCTGGCAGTCCGTCGCGGAGCCGGAGGGCTACTCGCGCGACGACCTCGGGTGTGCGGAGCCGGCTGCGCTGCATGCGCTGGCGGAGGACGAGGCGCCGGTGGCCGAGCGCGCCGCGGAGCCGCAGGAGGCACCCATGGCTGCATCCACGGAGGTGCCGCCGGCACGCGAGCTCTGGCAGTCCGTCGCGGAGCCGGAGGGCTACTCGCGCGACGACCTCGGGTGTGCGGAGCCGGCTGCGCTGCATGCGCTGGCGGAGGACGAGGCGCCGGTGGCCGAGCGCGCCGCGGAGCCGCACCTGCGCGAGAGGGCTACTCGCGGGGCGACCTTGGGTGTGCGGAGCCCGCTGCGCTGCATGCGCTGGCGGAGGACGAGGCGCCGGCGGCCGAGCGCGCCGCGGAGCCGCAGGAGGCACCCATGGCTGCATCCACGGAGGTGCCGCCGGCACGCGAGCTCTGGCAGTCCGTCGCGGAGCCGGAGGGCTACTCGCGCGACGACCTCGGGTGTGCGGAGCCGGCTGCGCTGCATGCGCTGGCGGAGGACAAGGCGCCGGCGGCCGAGCGCGCCGCGGAGCCGCAGGAGGCACCCATGGCTGCATCCACGGAGGTGCCGCCGGCACGCGAGCTCTGGCAGTCCGTCGCGGAGCCGGAGGGCTACTCGCGCGACGACCTCGGGTGTGCGGAGCCCGCTGCGCTGCATGCGCTGGCGGAGGACGAGGCGCCGGTGGCCGAGCGCGCCGCGGAGCCGCAGGAGGCACCCATGGCTGCATCCACGGAGGTGCCGCCGGCACGCGAGCTCTGGCAGTCCGTCGCGGAGCCGGAGGGCTACTCGCGCGACGACCTCGGGTGTGCGGAGCCGGCTGCGCTGCATGCGCTGGCGGAGGACGAGGCGCCGGTGGCCGAGCGCGCCGCGGAGCCGGAGGGCTACTCGCGGGGCGACCTTGGGTGTGCGGAGCCCGCTGCGCTGCATGCGCTGGCGGAGGACGAGGCGCCGGTGGCCGAGCGCGCCGTGGAGCCGCAGGAGTCAAGAATTATCCGCATGAATGAGGTAAGGGAGGTGGCGTGCCGTGAAGAAGATGCTGAGTTCACCTGTTTGCGGACGTCTTTTTCTCCTGGGTGTTCTTGCCCGGGCTCCTCTGGTTTGTTGGAGTCTCCGTCACGAAGCGTCGTGGGGATGCAGGTGGTGGATGGAAAGCCGTTAAAGCCGCGAGTGACTCAACATAAGGTGAAGCTTCAGGGAAGGTACTGGGCCAAAGTGATTTCGTTGCCGTGTGTCGTGGAAGCATTTCGCCAGGATGTCGCGCACGCGCTTGATGTACGTGTGGCGGATATTCAGCACGTGGAGCTGGTAGCTGGGAGCTTGTTGGGCACATTTGTTGTGGTGCACGCATTTGATCTACTTACGGCTACCGAGGCGGACGACAAGTTGCGCGCGTACCACTTTCCGCTTACTTGGGAGCACTACCCGAAGACGCCCGACACGACGACGGGCCACTTCTTTGAGGCCGAGGCTCTGTCTACAATCCGGCGCACATCACGCTGCATCAACTCAGCATCAAAGTCCCGATTACCACCCGCTGATATGGAGTTGTCCCGGCCCACCCCGGCTGCTCTGAAGCCGCACCCTCCACTGTGGGCTGCTCAAGAGGTGTCGCAGAGCACGTTATCGTCGGGTGGTCGTACTTGCTCTGCGACGATTAGAACACCTGCGGTGCGAGAGAGCCTTCCTGTGGGGCCTGCAGTGCACGGAGCTCCTCCTCTCATTGAGAAACGGACGTGGGCGAGCAACCTTCCTTCTTCGAAGGAACGCCATTACGCGGGCGACGATGGGAGTGAGTCATCGATGAAGTTCTTGCAGGAAACGGCGCTGGCGCCAGTAGCAAAGGCCGTGAGAGCGCCGGCGGTTCCTGAGACGGTGAGCACGAAGCACCGCGTCGGCTTTGTGGGGAACCAGTGGTCCACAATCCTGAAGACGCAGAGGGATGACTTCGTGGCCGCGTTCGTGAAGGGCACTGGCGAGAAGCTCGGTTATGAACCGGACTCGGTGACCAAGGTGCAGTGCGACGAGAGCACAGGCGACACCATCGTCAGCTTTCGTGTCACCCACCCAAGCGTACTGCCGAGAAAGCAGATCGACTTGGTACTCCGTAGTGCTCCCTACGCCGATGTGTGGAAGCTGTACTACAAGAACACCCCGCCGGAAGAACAGGAGACGATTCACAATGACGTTACAACATTTCATCGCGTCGGCTTTGTTGGGAGCAAGTGGAAGGAAGTAAGGAACCGTGGCATGGCTCGCTTTATCGAGGCGTTCGCAGCTGACACGGCAACTGCCCTGAATGTAACTCCGCAAGCGGTGCGCATCGCCGACTACGCGGTAGCCGATGACATCGTGGTGGATTTCTATGTTACCCACCCGGGGACAGACACAGAGGAAGTAATCGATGCTAAGCTCGAGCAGTTCGACTACCAGCGCGTTTGGGACCTCTACGGAATCCCGAGCGAGGCGGACGAGCAGCAGCGCGTCGTTCCGTGCGTTATGAAATGCAGCAACGCGTCCCGCGGAACATCTCCTTCCTCGACCTGCCGACTGCGAATGCCCGGCACGAACTCTGTTTCCCAAGCCGACAGCGTCTGCCCGAGGTGTCAACGGCAGTTCTCCTCGAAACAGGAGTTTCTTCAACCCGACGAAAGTAGTGGCTGGAACCCACAGCCTATGCACAGTCACACTAGCTCCATCAGCGATGCAGTTCGCACCGCGCTGATGGAGGACAGCTACTCAGCGATTCGCAAGCCATCGCCAACACCGCCTCTTCCACACCTGGCGCACCGGTACGCTCCACACCAAAGGTCAGAAGGGCAAACATCGCAGCAGCCGAGCGCGCATCAAACGCGTGGTATATCATTCATACGCGGCGCACAGATGACCCCGCGTGTGCCGTGGCACACTAGTGTCAACAACAGCCTCATTCCGCACCCCCCGCGACAGCGCTCCCTCAGCAACACTACACGGTATCGTCAACGTCGCGTCAATCTACGCGAACTGGAGAGCGAGCTGTCGCGTAAACAACGTCAGCACAAGCACCAGGAACGACAGCAGCAGCTCGATCGCGAGATGCGCCGCTCTCTGAACTGCAGTAAATTGTCGATGTCCACCGGCCCCACTATCAACGTTTCACGGAGCTTCCTGCCACCCATTCCACCGTGTTACACAAAGGTCCGCACAGGCCCGCAGCACATGAAGACAGGGATGGGCTCTCTGCTGGAGTAGTTGTTTGGAAAAGCAGACGTAAGCACGCATGTGAGTGTGCGTATGTCTGCGCCACCCATCAGTGGAGGACAGACGTATCTCATCCGCCTTTTGTGAGAGAAAGTCGTTATGGTCCTCACCTCTTTCTCTGTCGCCGGGCTGCCTGCCCTCTCTTGATCCCCCTCCCACTCTGTTTGTCTTCTCTCCGCGTGAGGACGCCACTTGGCACCATTCTTCGACTGTCTCTGGTGCGCTGACGTCTGTAGCGACTCACTCGAGTCGTCCACTCTCTTCCCCCGCGGTCGCTTTCTCTCCTACTCTTTGACCCTTCCTGTCTCACGCCTCTTCTCTCGAGCTGGTGCGTGCGTCGGCGTTGCTGCGCCTCTTCGGCTCATTTCTTTTCTTGGCCCTCTTCTCGTTGATATCATTGCTGTTGGTATCGGCTTTGAACGTCTTCCTCTTTTGGTGCACTTCGTGGGTGTCACGGTGGTCTGTGGGTGTGTTTACTGGAGAGTGAGTGCATGTGCCTCTGCGGGGTGTTTGAGCGGGCGGTCTGTCTGTGCTTGGCTTCCTGTGCTTCATCCCTCATTTTCCTTATGTTGTGTGGATCTCTTTTTCTCTCTGTCTTGTATTTGGGATGTGCAGATGTGCGTGTGTGTGTGGGGAGTCTCTCGGTGTATGCTCTGCTTTCTTCACCTCCTCTTCTCCCCCACCTCTCCAACACCTCCCCCTCATCATCCTCCTTCCTCATCCTGTAGAAGTTGCTAGTTTTTCTTGTTTGGGATACTCTCGCTCCCCCTCCCTCCACTCAGTCTGTCCTCGCCGTTTTTCTCGTCACTGCTTAACCCAGTGATCTTTGTGTAATCTCGTGGGTCTGTGTAGGGGAGAGGGAGGAAGGGGGAAGACGGCGGAGATGTGCCCACACACCTCTGTTTCTCACGTCTTCTTTGATGTTGTGTTCATTCTTCTTTATGTTCTGTTGGTGTTTTGTGTGGGTTCGCTCCGCCTTTCCCACCTCTTCCCCCCTGCCTCTTTCTTCTTTTTTTTCCGCATGTCTCTTCTTCGTTTTTTTTCTTGTTGGGACCGTTTGTCTCGTTCGCTTTCGTACCGGAATACACTCCACTTTCACTCACTACCCTTCCCCTCCCCCCTCCCGCATCCTTGGCCGACATGCGCACAAGAGGGCGCGTGGCATGTATCTTGAACTCTTAGGGCAGACAGTGTGGATAGATTGCTGCAGTTGCCTGTTTTTCCTTCTATTTCGCCTCTACAGATGTGAAACCAAAAAGAAAAAGCGTGTGCACACAACGCGGCCAAAACCAATGAATGAAAAAAAAGACGATAGGGGGTCTTTGATGTCTCTTCATCATCCTCACCGCAGTCTAGTGACGCACTCAATTTGATTACTGAGCTTCGGGGGGGCACCTATATCCCACGTTGCCCCCTCCCCTTCCGGTAGTCTCTCAACGACAGTCTGTGCTTCCTCAAAGACAATTCTCTTTCCCCCCTCCCTCGCTCCTCCTCCTCCTTTCCCCAAACAACATACACGTTCACACGTTTGTCTCTTAAAAGTCTGCATCTCACGCCTCCCTCACTCCCTTTGAGCCCCTCATGCGCCTCCGTGCTCACATTCGTTGAGTGTGCCAGTTCCCGTGTGTGCGATTGCGCACTCCCCCCTTCCTCCCTTTTCCACTTGGTCTCCCACTTCGCTTGAGTCTAGGCCACACGCACGATTCCACCCGCCACCCCGCCTCCCTGCCTGCCTTCAACTCGCTCCGTTTTTTTTTTTTTTGCTGTTTCCGTGAGACCTTTTCTTTCTTTTCTGCGGATCTTGTAGACAGTCGTGTCGCCAAGGGGCACGTGTGCTGTGATTGTGCGCTGCTTGCCATTGTTGATCCCACTCGACTTCACCCGTCTCTCCCCCTCGCCGCAGGCTGCCTCTCAACAGATTGTGGGGATTTACATGGCGCACCTGTACGTGAGCCACTCTGCTCCTCCATTGGCACACTCAGCCACGAAGGAGGGACCCGCTACGTACCTGGATCAGGTCGTCGGCGCTGCCGCGAAAGACGTCATTTCCGGCCACAAATCTGAACGCTCGGCACGGGCTTCTGTGTTTAACCTGCCCAGTGCCTCTGCGAGACGGTGGTCGCCGTTTACAGAGCGGTGCGGCTTTAAGGGGGCAACTGAAGAATCGGCGTTCGAGTATGCCGAATCGGCTGCAGTCGACGCCGCATCTCTAATCAGCGAGCCCGAGCCGGCTCTACAGCCGCCATCACTTCTGTCCTCATTACCCCAACGAGCAAAAGACAGCCCCAGAAATGCTCCCCCGGTGACGGTGCACCGCAAATGGCCTCGTCAGCGCCTTCTTCCCTCGATGCTGACGCGTATCCGTCATGCGCGCGGGGCAACTTTCGAAGTCGCAGCAGTGACCGCAACAGCGCACCATCCATACGATGACGAGCAGGCTTTTCCATCCACCGCGAGTGCAAGGGGCGTTGGTTGGGCGCGTGCTGTGTCGCTACCGACACTGGTGGAGGCAGTGAAACCTTCGCAGCAGCTACCGCCCATCCGCCCTTCCCCTGCAGTAGCGCCGGAGCCGTGTGCCGCCGCTGCCGCATCCTTCGCCTTTGTGCAGCAGGCCCTGATCGACTACGAAGCACTCTCCCGGCGCGATCTCATAATCGATTTTTACGCCGCCTACCCCACCCAGCCAGTAGTTGCCTTTGAACTACCGCCGCCAGAGCTTGCCGCAGTCGCCCTGAGGACGGTCACGCGCAAGCCACCACCGCCGTTCCTCTCATCTCCATCGACCGGCGAGAGGCGATCGGTGCCTTCACCGAAGAAGGCAACGGCCGCTACGTACCCCAGAGGCGCTTCGGCTGTCCACTTGAGCCGCCTTCGGCTTGTGTTTCCGGGCGCTCTCTGGCCTTTTATCCTCCGCCATCACCGCCAGCTGCTCACCCGCACGCTGAGGCGGGATGTCGAGGCCTTTGTATTTCCCAGTGAGGCGGTCGAGGTCCTTAGCCTGCACGCTGCAGGGGCGGAGATGGAAGTCATCCTGTCTTTAAAAGAGTCTTCTGACTCGCAGTCGAAGATCTCAACCGCCCTTTTAGCCAGCTCCTTTGCAGAATCGTGGGAGGTGTACAACCTGGTGGCGTTCTTCCTTTCGCGGGAGGTGACCCCGACACTACCTCAGTCGGTGGTATGGCCGCCCTGGTGGCATGAAAGCAGCACTCGCGCCAGCACTGCAACGCCGCATACAGCGGTGGACGAGGCTGCGAGTTCCCCGCAACCGACGGCAGTGCCACCACCACCTTCGCCCCCAGTGCTGCGCAAGCACCAGATGGCGCCAACCTTGTTCACACAGGCGTCGCTGTCGAAAATCAGCGCCACTGCCGCGACGTCGGCGGCGCACCAGCCGCTGAAGCTGATGGTACCTTTGCTGTTCCTTGAAAAGGCCTCCGATGCGCTGCGGAAACTCATTGATACCGCGCCCTCACAGCTGCGGCTGGCGCTCCTCCGGGATACCATGTACGCTGTGCCGGATGCGAGCGACGTGCAAGTTCACTCGTGGGCGGTTCAGCCAACCGGCCTCTACGTCAAGCTTCTCCTGCGCTGTGCGGATGGAAACGGTGAGCACGTGGCGTCCGACTCCGAGACGGCAATCAACCGCTGCTCGTTCACCGAAACGTGGGACGTTATTCGATCCTACACCACCGGCCTCGCATCCTTGGCCGTCGAGGTGCCTATTGTTGCTAAGCGCTGCGCCTCAACGCCGAGGACCGCCCCCGCGTCGCAGCAGGTGGACAGGAGTATTATGACGACTGCTTCCACCCTGGCGACTACCGTGACTGCGGCCACGCCACAGTCGGAGTTGCTTGTGCGCTCCGCCTCGCCGTGCACAGAGGAGGTGCGTCGACCATGGTTGCTGTCTGAGGATGCTGTGCTGAACGCCTCTGAGTACGCAAACAGCGAACGGCATAGTGTCAGCACCACCAGCACTGTTTACAGCTTCATTGCTCGAAATGGTGCCATCCTCAGCGCTGAATCTTCCTCTGCGAGCGCGAACGAAAGCTTCGGCTCGGAAAGCTCTGTGGCGGCGACACCACGCCGAAAGCGGGCGGTGGTGCCACTGAAGAGGCGCGCCACCACCACGGCAAAGATACGCACGGCTCCAACGGTCGCGACTGCGATGGCACCGGGATGGGTGAATGAGTCGACCAGCAAGTCGTTCCTCACGCAGACATACTCGACGCAGGTGTTGCTTTGCGGAACCCTCTCCGAGTCGAAAGTCAAGAGCATCGGCGCCCCTCGCACGAGCTCGGCCTCAACGCCGACGTCGCCGCTGTCACCTCGGGTGCGCCCAAAGAAAGAGGGCGCCTCTTCAGTGACGGGCGTGCTCGAACGACGACCACAAGACATTGCTGAGTCGGCCAAATACTCCTCCGTGCGACTCACGCCGGGTACAATCGCGGCCGAAAGTACGATGGGGCACCCCAACGCTTACGTGCCCGACTCGGTGAAGGCAAACAGTGACGCAAAGACGGCGAGCAAGTCCCTGCCGGCGTCCTTTCTGTTTCCAACGTTGCTACCCATACCACGGGACTCGTCGGAAAAGCCGGCAGTCGTCGGGCAAGATCAGGAAGACAAGATCACGCAAGCGATGTATGACAGAGAGGAAGAGGCGGCGGCCACTGAGCTACATGATCTGCTTAAGCCACCACTGGAGCAGAAGCCGACGTCCTTGTCACGGCACACGACCACAGAGCGCCAACTGGCCCATCAGCAGCAGCGTGTCAGCTTTGAAGCGAATGGATATGCAGGAGTCACGGACGCCGGCGTCACCAACAAGGAGTCGAGCACCACTTCATCCCCTTCTGAGGACACTGCGATGGCGGCTGACTTAGCAATGGAGAAGGCCGACTTGGACGGCGCGCAAGGAACGCATGTTTCTTCCATGGCGGGGGAGAAATGGGAGGCGCTGCGGGAGCCGTACCCGCTGCAGCTGCAGCGCGCGTTGAAGGAAGACGTGCACACTTTCTTTGGCGCGCTCACGGGCGCGATAGAGAAAGTGATCGTCAGGCGCGCCGACAAGCTCTACGAGGAAGTGATGGGTGCATCAGGTGTGGTGCTGCAGCCGTCCAATCTGGAGCTGAAGGCGGAGGCGAGCGCCGCCGCCCCCACTACCTCATACGTCTTTTCGCCAGCAACCGTGGAGCTCCTCCCAGTGCTGCGGACGCTCCACATGACAGATTTCCACACACAGCACGCTCAGCGCCACCTCCGTCCGCGGAGCTCGTTCGCCGTGTCGTCCAGGTACAGCGCGGCAGAGGCTACCATGCAGCGCCGCGCCGTTCCCATCGAAAGCCTCGTGGATGCCACCGCGAAGGCTGTCACTATCAATCAAGTGGAAGTACTCTCGCCGCTCTCTGCGTCAGTAGAGTCTTCGCCAGCGAAGCGCGGACCAAAGTTTCACTACGAACTCTCTAGCGCCCTGCGGGATCGTCTGCTTGCAGACCGCGGCAATGGCGTGACGAAGGCAGCGATGCATGATGTCAACGCTGTGTTGGTGCCCACCAAGACCGAGATGGCCCTGCAGGCGGTGACCGTCGCTGACGGTAGCTCGCGGCAGGCTGACTTCTCCGTCCCAACAGATGCGCTTGAGCGGTCGCCGCTGCTTCACCGGTGCGCACTCACCGAATCCTCCGCAGCCTGCGCACCCGTGCGGGTGCTGCTTCGTCGCTTCTTTGACGTCCCGGGGCTCACCGACGAAAAGCTGGCAGGCGAGCTGGAGGCAGTGCGCACGCTCTTTTCCGCAGAGACGTGCGCCGTGCTTGACACGCCGGATGATGTGGTGGAGGACCTGCAACTCTCCGGCCACCTCACGGTGGATGCGACGGTGCGGTTGCCGAGCACTAACTCTGTGGCAGAATGGTGCTCGCTGCTGTTGGAGCATGACTACCCGAAGGTGAATGAGCTGCTGCACGAGTCGGCAGCGGCACGAGCGCCGGGGGCACCACCACACGTAGAGGCAAACGTACAGCCGGAGGCGATGCGCTGCAGCACTCTCTTATCCAGCTGCACGTTGAAGCTCCCACCGACGGCCAGTGCGGCGCCGGTAGGGCCAGACGGCCGAGACGCCAGCTCACACGCCGTCTACGTAGAAGGCGACTTGTGGCCAGCGTTAATAGAGCAGCGTGCTGATGTGCTGTGCGAGGCGCTCATCTCAGACGCCACCGCAGCTCTCTCCGCTATCGGGGGCTCGGTGCACAGGGTGAGCGCGTTGCCGTACGCCAACGGCGCGCTTTTCACGCTTCATCTCCACAGCTGCGGCGCCAGGTCGCTGTGCGCGGTGGAGGACGCGCTACAGCAATGCCCTCTCACAGCTGCCCGGGCGCTGTGCCGCCGCTTCGGCGGAACGTCGCGCCACCTCCGCAATCATAACGTAACGGACACCATGTACAGAGCACACCTAGAGGGAAAGGCATGGAGGCAGGTGCTGGAGGAGCACGGTGACCTCCTCGCTGAAACCTTTGAGCGGGAGGCGCTGCAGTGCCTGCGTGGCAGTGAAGTCGCCGCAATGCCTGTCACCGTTGCCGTGACGGGCATTGCGGCGAAGCCGGACGGGATCACGATCGCGTACGATGTAGCTAGCACGACGGTCTGTGCTGACGTTGATCGAGGGCGAGTGGGGCACGCGATCATCGAATACCCCTTCCCTCAGCTGTGGAAGATGTATGACAACTTCATGCTGGCCAGGGAACCGCTCAAGCACAGCAAGAACACGCTCCGGATTGCCCCCCGCCATCTTAGCACAATGCTCGACGTCGCCGAGGTCCCGAACCAACGCCAGTGCTCGCACGGCGGACTTACGCTGGAAATGTCACTCGACACTCTCGAGGCAAACATGGCGGCCATTGTGCCCGATGGCAAGCTCGAGAGAGCAGGTCCGCTGGCTGTCGGAAGCAAAGCCGAGATGATGAAAGGGCAGAAGGTGTACGAGCTCAATTACTTGTCAGCTCCAGCCGCGGTGTCGGCGCCTCCAGTCGCGGAAGTGCCGCGGGAGGCTGCTGTCGTGCTTAGCGCGCGGGCCGCTCTAGTGGACAGCGCGGAAGCGACGGAGACGCCTCCAGCGGCAGCCGTAGTGTCCAATGTGCGCGTTGTCGGGTTGGAGAGAGACCGCATGGAGGTGGATACACGCGTTGCAAACCAGCCGCCCCCACTCCCTCGTCTGCAGACATCCTTGCCACAGCGGAGGGAGCCGAGGGTGCACCAGCAGGAGCAGCAGCAGCAACGGCGGCACGACGGGCAGAGACGTGTCAGGGAACAGACAACGAACACTTGCGAGCACCGAGCGCCGACGTACGCTGCGACCGTGTCATTCATGGAAACGGAGTATGAGGAAGACGACGAAGCAGATGAAGATGCCGCGTCGTTGGAGAGCGACGGATTCGCTGAGCACACAGCTGCGCTGACGCCTGTTCCTCTGCGCCGCAGCACAGCCGCACGGACGGTAGGCTCGGCCCGCGCCGCGCCAGTCTCTACCAAGGCGGCTCCCGTCATACGCATGCCCGTGACACCGTTACCGCCTTTGAAGGTCTTCAGCAACGCGGCGTCGGTGGAGCGTCGCACGCCGTGGGCTGTCGGACCGAGCGCTCGCCTTCCCAAAACTCTGCAAGGCGTCGCTGCCTCAGCGATCCCCTCCCTGTCGCCCGTCTCCATCCGGATCGCTGCGGCCCCCTCTCAGGTGCCACTGAAACAAGCACTGCGTGCTGCCTCAGCGCCTGCTCAGAAGAGCCCCCTATCGGGTCTCGACTCAAGCTTGGCAGGTGAGGAGCCTATGCGTCTGCCAACGCTTTACGCTGAAGGGGAAGGGAAGATGCACGGCAAGTCGCGGATATCAGCATCGTCTTCCCCCGCACGATCGCTACCTCTCGTGAAGGTCTGCCCGGCGGCGCCGATCACGGTTGTGAACATGCGCATGGAACATCCGCCTAAGACGGATGTGCTTGAGGCAAAGCCGGCTGTTAGCACCATTCCCATACTGAGCTGCCCTCGGTCCAGCGCCCATTGTTACTCAGGTACCGAGACCGCGCCTTGCGCGCTTCTGCAGACGAGCCAGGTCAATACGGCAGCGAGGCACCTCTACACTGCTCCGAAGCTGCCCTCGAGCGAGCCGACTTCACTCTATTACAGCCACTCTCCGCAGACGATCACAGTTGCGTCCTCTTCTCAATACGGCAGCGCGTCCAAGATGCGATCCAGCGTCCTTAGATCCGTGCCCGCGTCACCTCTGCCAACGACTAGGATGCTTCCGCGCCACTCGTCGTCGTTCGTCTTCGTTGCTACGGAACCGAGCCGCAGCCTGCAGAGGTTGCAGGACGACTTTGACTTGATCGAGAGGACGATCCGTGCACGCTACTCTTGCATGCAGCGCGAGCTCATAGCGACGGTCACGGCCGCTCTACCCGGCTTGTAGAAAATGCATAGTGCAGGCAGTATGCGCTGCAAGATTTACCGACATGAGACATTTATTGCTGCTGCTGCTGCCACAGGGAGCGCGTGAGACGATGGCGGACGTTTTTGAGGCGCACATATGCGCAGTTGTTCGTGTGTGTTTGCGTGCTGCTCACGTTTGCTGGTGAAGAGGGGATTGTGTGTGGGTCTGCGCTCCTGTCCCCTTCGTGTATTGTGCTTAAGAATAGGGGCACATGTGCCGTGAGCCGTCGACGGCGCACCGACGCTCCATCCCACACAACTCTCTACCGGGTGCACGGTAGCAATCTGGGTGGTTTGATGTGCACCTCAGCCCCGTTGTGCGTGAGCAGCTGACCTGACGAGGACAAGCTTGGCAAGGACGCACAGCAGTGAGTAGGGGGAGGGTGCCACAATTCCATGCGGCGGCAGAAGCGTCCTGCCGTTTATTTTTTTTAGCGGTGCGTGCGAGTATTCATTTATTATTTGTATCATTTTTTGTCCGGTCGTTTTGTCTGCTCAGCCCTCATCGCCCCTTCTTCCTCGTGCGGCTTTCTGAAACCCTCGGCATGCTGCATAAAAACCTTCTCTTGTGTCTGTCTGTCTACCTCCTTCTTTGTGTGCTGAGCCTTTTCTTTGCCGATATGTGCAAAGGAGGAAAGGGGGAAGGGCGGGCGAGAGCTGAGAATCACGAAAAAGCGGAGGTGTGCGAGAGGTGCTCTCTCCGACCTCTCCCACTCTCCTCTACCTCACTAAGGGTACGTTTTACGCCTATAAATACCCGCTTAGAAACCTTTGTGTGCGTAGATGTGATTGCATTTTTTCCCTCTTTGGTACTGTGCGATACAAGTCCAATGTACACGATAGATATCCCATCATGCGCACATGTGTTGATAAGGGCATGCACACTCAAATACACGCAATCGATGCCGCTCTCTCGCGTCCCCTCCCTACCACATTCTTTGTTACCTGTGCTCGCTTTCTTTTTTTAAGGATGCAAGTGAAAAGCAGCCAAGCCTGCATCTCTCCCTGTATGCGCGTGGGTGCGGGGGTGGGTATGTGCTGTGCTGTTTTCTCAGCATCGGCGTTCTTCTGTTTTTTTTTTTGTGCTTTACTGGTGTTGCCTCTACCACCACTACCACCATCTCCCCTCCCTCCCTTTATCACTCTCTAAACCGTCTCTTTTTTTTCGCGCCGACGTAACTCCTCCTCCACAGCCATCACTACTTGGTGGATGCCAGCGTTGGCGGTCTTTCACGTCGCCAACTCTAAAGGGACACAAACTTTTCGTGCAATGAATACTCATGTCGTCCTTCCGCTTTTCTTGTTCATCCTGCTCCGCATTTTCTTTTTTTACTGTAGCTTTTGCATTTTTTTTGGAAGTTCCGGGGCTACTATTCAGCTTGCTTGAACCCCTCGCGCCACCTGAGCACGGGGATGAGGAAGACACAGGTACCTCGATGCTCCTCCCTCTCCCTCTCCCTCTCCCTCTCCCTCTCCCTCTCTCCTCTTGCAGCACGTGTGCGGCACCGGTGGTCTCTTCTTTTATAAGTGAGCACGTTCAAAATATCTTCTCCTTCATGTACAATATAAACTCGCGATGAGGGGATGTCGTCGCGCAACTGTAATAGGAAAAAGGAAGGCGGACACGCCGCTGTCACTTCTCGCCTTATGGCACATCATCAATGAGGTGCCTCGGAGTGTAAAGGCCGATATGCCGTGGCCCCTCTCCCTCCGTGACCGGGGCTTTCGAAGAATGGCGTGCTTTTGCCTGTATCGACTACACTCGTTCGCGAATAGTCCTCGAAGAGTGCTTCGGATGCTGTTGCTCCGCGCAGTCACAGTGCAAGCCCCCTGCATGTGATCCATCGGATTACCTTCTTTCTCATTCCCTTTCTCTCCATCGGCCACAATCACCTCCACCTGACTTCGCTTTCAACGCAGACACTCGACTGCATGTCTCCGCGCGTGTGCTACTTTGGCGCCTTTTTTTCTTTTCCTTCTCAGCGGCACGACGAAGAACGTGGGACAAGTGGTTGCTCCCCGACGCGGGTCCGCCTGGCTTCCGTGGCGCGGACACCACAACACAGAGGGCGGGCACAAACCCAGCGAACAGAAGAACGGAACAACGCACCGATCGTCCTCACGTGCCGTTGCTCCTCCTCAAGACCACGCACGTCAACCGACTGTGAAGAGGGGTGCTCGAAGATTCTTTTTTTCCCCCTTCCCCCTTATTCCGATCTCTGAGTCGTTGTTGTGTGCCTGGGTATTTTACTCTGGGCGTCTGTGTGAGAGGTGGCATTTGGAGGGTCTCCATCTTCCGGCGGCGGCGACGCGGTTCACGACTTCCGTCTTCTGCGTGGCGTTTCCGTGCTAGCGTTGTTTGGCGAGGCATCGACGGCATTTAGTCGGCATGTGACTCCAGAGGCGCGCACGAATCGAGAACCTTCTCCTCCTTCTG
This sequence comes from Leishmania infantum JPCM5, assembly GCF_000002875.2. Classification (NCBI taxonomy): domain Eukaryota; phylum Euglenozoa; class Kinetoplastea; order Trypanosomatida; family Trypanosomatidae; genus Leishmania; species Leishmania infantum. The sequence goes on from NC_009417.2 coordinate 1,395,576, forward strand.
CTGGAATCGATAAGTGCCGTTGTGGCTTGTCTTCGTTCTCTTCGCCCTCCCCCACGTCTCTCTGTGCAGGTAGACGTATCAGTGCCGTCGTTGTGCCGCCCGATCACCCCGCGTGGGCGGAGCGACCAACATCTATAGAAAGAGCGAGAGACACGAAAGGAGTCAATAACGTCTCGTACTCGCCGTCTTAGAGGTCTTTCCTACTACGTTTCCGGTACTGCAACACGGCGTGCTAAACATGGACTCGTCAGCAGAAGCTCTTCCCGCAGCGGCGCACTCATCCAGCAATGGTGCCGCCTCTATTGAGCACGTGTTCGCCGGGCTTGCGTGGGTGCGCGATTTGACCGACGCCAGCCTTGCGGCGGAGCGTGTGCACAACGCATTCTTGCAAGTGGTCTTTAGCTTTCTGCCAGAATACGATCAGGACGACGACGACGACGGCAGTGCCGCACGTCGCTTCGTGACTGCAGCGGAGCGGCAAAAGGAGGAGGAGCGCGACCGCCGCCTCCGCGAGGAGGCGCGTCGCGAGTTGGAGAATCTGCGCAATGAGCCGCTGAGCGACGCCGGCGACTCGGGGCAGCGTAGTGGTGACGAAGAGGATCAGAGATCGGAGGAGGCGAATCTTGCCGACTTTGAGACAAACGAGTTCATGCACTGGATTGAGGCCGGCGCCTCTGACCATTTTGCCGCACCGCGGCACCAAATCGATAAGGAGGGCTTACGCAGCGACCTCGAGTTCAAGTTGGAGCAGACGGGACTTGGCAAGACTACGGAGTCAGCAGTGCGTGCGACATGCCCGGAGCGGCTCAAGGAGGCGCTCGTGGAGCCTCGAGTGCTTCCAGATGGTAGCGTGTGCGAGTTTTCCCTCCAGCGCGAGGTTTACTGGGTGCTGCGTCAGCTGCGCAATGCGGGTCAGCCATTTGCACACAATACGCGCATCTGCGCCCTCGCCAGTCGTCCGCTCGCCGAGATTGTCGACGAGCCGGTGGTGGTTGCGCTGGGCTACGCACTGCAGAAGATGACGGTAGAGCACTATGAGCCTGGCCACCTCATGGTATACCACCAGACGCCCCTGCATCCACTTCTGTGCGCGTTGCTGGAGGGGTCAGTGCTGACCGAAGACGCCAGGCACACCATCGCGCCGGCGTCCTACGCGTACAACGCCACCACCGGCCAGCGCCAGGAGCCGGCCATCGGTGAAACTTACGTCGGATTCGACGCTTTAGCGCGTCATTCCATTGGCGAAGGCGACCCGCTGTGGTACGGCGACCGCCGTGAGCGTCATTACGCCCAGCGCAAGCCGTGCTTCATCGAGCTTGGCCGCCTCCTCGTCCGTCTCGTGGAGTTGAACCGTCTGTTTCTCGGCCTCGAGTACCGTCGTCAGCGCATGATTTCCTCCCTGAAAGACCACCCGGACGCCCGTGTGCAGGATCAACGTACGATCCTGAACTCCCTCGTATTCGAGAGCGCAGTGGAGGCGGACATTTGGCTGACCTTTGTAGACAGCCTGCAGGGCTTGCACGGCACCGACCCCTACCTGCGCATTCGAGAGCTCGGCCTGGAGGACGCCTTTGAGGAGTTCAGCATCACCGGCCTGCAGTATCAGGAGAACCTGCGCTCCAACACGGCAGTGACGCTGTGCCTGAGCAATGCGCACATGAACTTGCGCGACTGGGCCGCGAATGTCGGCCGCACGCTAGCGCGGCCACTAGACGGTGAGCAGATTCTGTCTTTGTTCACGAAGGCGCTGGTATCGCAGTTCTCCAAGGCGCCGGTGCTGGCCAGTATGGTGTTTGATGTCTTCTGCGCCGAGGGCGACCTCATCGTCAGCTACAAGCGTTCGGAGCGTTCGGACCAGATCTTTTCGCTGGCCAGCATGTTCACGGAGCACGCGCAGTACTTCCTGGAGCTTCTCGAGATGGAGCGCAATGACCTCGTGAAGCTATACTTTGTGCTGGATCAGAAACTTGTGTACGACATCCTCAACCTCGAAGGCCTCTACCAGCGCCGCGAGGACACAGATTGGTGGCGCGCGCGCGACGAGGCGATGAGCTTCGTTGTCATTCGCCTGTTGGAGGTGCTTCCAACACAGGTGCGCGCTCAGCTTACCGCAAACGCCGAGTACGTTGTGAGCGTGTCGTCAGCGCAGCGCCTCAGTACCTTCTGTTCACAGGGCCCGTACGCCGCGACCCGGCTTCAGCTCAGCGACTTCGACGGTGCAGCGCGGCTGTGGGAGCCGCAGTGGAACGTCGTGGAGGCGCTCCCCGCAACCAAAGAGGCGCAAGACGTCAGCCGCGTCTGTGCAGTGTATCGCGGCAACAGCGGTGTCACGGCCTTCACCTTCATCGACGAACATGGCTCCGTTTTGGGCACGACGCGTTGGGTGGACTGCGCTGTGTCGACTGTGAGCGGGCGGGAGCGGGCGGTGCTGCAGGCGGCACAGCTGCGGAAGCTGTTCACGCAGTGCCGGCCTACGGTGGTGGCCATCGGCGCCTCCTCCACTGCGTGTCTGCCTCTCTTGCGCACTCTCGAGAACTTTGTGCGAGAGCAGGTTCATCAAAGTACTTTTGTCGACGTGCCCGTTGTGTGGGCGAGTGTGGAGGTGCCACGGTACTACAGCGTCACGACGTATGCGCGGTTAGAGCTGCCACAGACAGAGAACATTGTGGTGACGAGCGTGGCTCTCGCCCGCTACGTCCAGGACCCGCTGCAGGTGCTGTGCTCCTTGTTCGAGGGCGAGCAGACAGCGCTGCAGCTGTGCCGCACGATACGCATCTCAGCCTCGCACGACCGCCAGCTCTACCAGCGTCTGGCGTGGGAGATGAGCCTGTGGGTGGCGGCGGTGGGCCTCTGGGTCAGCGATATCGTGTTCCGCCCCAACGCTGCTGCGACGCTGCAGTTTGTTCCAGGCCTCGGTCCTGCCAAAGCGCGTGCGTTGGCCAATGCCATCCTTCACTCCGACGTTCCGCAAAGTCGACGGCAAGTGGAGCAGCTTCTGCAACCCTACGGGGCCGCCATTGTACAGAACGCCGCGCCGGTGCTGCGCGTTCGCTCACCGGAGCAATGCGACGCGGAGCTCCCGTGGCACCCTCTCGATGCAACACTGATCCCGTCGCAGTGGTACACGATCGCTTGCATGGTGGCAAAGGCAACCGCCTCCTCATCGACGCTGCCGGCAGAAGTGTTGCTAGTGGGGTTGCTTGGAATGACGCAGGAGGAGCGCCGGGCTGCGCTCTACCGCGTCGACGTACCTTCTGCGGTTGCCAAGGTCAAGGCGAGTGCCGCGGCCCTGGCCGACGTGGGTCGTCGTGAGGTGGAGCTTGTCGTGGATGAGCTTATTGCGAATGGACGCTCCTTTGCGCGCCGCCCGTACCGCCGCCTCACGAACGTCGAGTTCATGAGTTGCATTACTGGCATCACGTACCTCTCCAGTGCTGACATCAACGCGCTGTCTAAAGGGGCTGGGGCGGGAAGCGGCAGCGGAAGCCGCGGCACCTTCGTGGTGCGTGAGGGCGACTACGTCACGGGTAACATAACCAACGTTCAGGGCGGCTCCACGCCTGGCATCCGCCTTGCCACCTCGCGCGGCGTGACCGCTTTTATCGCGGCAGTGGATATCCGCGACGAGGCGATGCGTGTAGACCTTCTCGAGTATATTCGTCGGTCAGAGCAGCTGCAGGACTGGAAGCGCCACGAGAACGGTGACGCGCGGCCACTGGAGCGGGTGGAAGCGCCTGTGTGGCTTCGCCGCGGCGCTCTCCTGCAAGGCACCGTACGTCGCTGCGTCTGGGCACGCTGTGAGCTGCACCTCCAGTGGTGCCAGCCACGCGAAGAGCTGGCGGTGTCAGGCGACGACAACGGCGAAGGGGAGACGGCCATGCCGTCGTACGGCAACATGGAGCGCGGCGGCGCCAGCAGCAGCGTGAACTCGCTGAACACGGCGCAGGTGGAACAGCAGGTGCGTGTGTTCGCGACTAAGATGTCGCGCCACCCGCTCTTCCGCGACGTTTCCAAGAACGGTGCGGCCGACATGCTACGCGACAAAGAGATTGGCGAGTCGCTTCTGCGCCCGCGCACCTCAAGCGTGCATCGGGTGGTGTGTGAGGTGAAGGTCGGCAGCAACGCTACGAACCATTGGGTCATCTCTGAGGAGCGCCGCGCGAGCGGCCAGTTCTACTACAAGGTCGAGGATCGCGTCGTGGACCGGCAGTGGGAGTTCACCGACGTGGATGACTTCCTGTGCAACTTTGTGGAGCCGATGGTGAAGCTCATCCAATCGATTCGCGCGCACCGCCGCTTTGAGGACAGCACCGAATACGTACAGGCCGCCCTCGACGCTCAACGCGAAGTGAGCGGCGGCTTTGCCTACGCCTTCGCCGAGACGGAAAGCAAGCGGCACCTCTACCAGGTATACTCGAGCGGTGGCAGCGAGACGTACCACTTTCCCCTGCACATCACGAGCGAGTTCATCTACATTCGCCTACCCTTCTTCCACGATGGGAAGGCGAGCAACAAGTGGGTGCCGTGCAAGAGTGCGGAGAAGGTAAGCGAGACCGTAAAAAACTACGCTCGTGCGATGAGCAAGCGGTCAAACAATGGTGAGCCACATTAGTGGCAGACAAAGAATACCGCCAGGTCTACGTGCGTGTGCTGTGCACGCAGCGGTTGGAGGGCAGCGTAGGCAGAAGGCGTGGGGAAATAAGGTAAAGGAATGAGGCACATGTGGTGGGTCACGGTTGTGCCTATCCCCTGCATCAAGAGCCCCTGTTATGGCATCGCGGGGAGTCGGTGAAGTCTCTGGTTAGTTCAGCGTTCGAGGGTGATGATGGCGGTGGTTCTGTGCTCCACTGCGGACGCTTGTGTGTCGGGTGTTTGTCTCGGTTTTCTGTGTTGCACAGGTCCGTGTGTCGTGCGTGCGCGTCCGTGTCTGCGTGTGGATGAGGGTTTTGCAGGTGTCTCTCTATTCCCTCCTCGACGCTGACCTCGTGTTCCTCCGTCTTCTCTTGTGTGCTCTGTCCGTTGCTGTGCGTAAGGTAAACCCGCCCAACTCCTTGCTTTACTAAAAGCGTGCCCATGCCCTACCTCGCGCCACCCTGTCCCAGGCCGCCGTGTAGCTGCCAGTTATGATGGACGCGGAGGTGATGGTGCCGGATTGTGTCTTGTGCACACTGCAGCAACAGTGCTGGCTGATCTGCCGCTGCTCGTCGACGCGACTAGCTTCAACTCCGCCACACAGAGTGTGCTGTGCCGGTGACGCGGCGGCACTTTACGCTCAGTTTGTGGAGAGATTGAATGCGCGACGCATCGCGCCCTCCTCGAGGCACACCCACACGCCGACGGGGATCGTCTGCAATTCTTTCGCTCCTTCCGTCCTTCGACTTGCCCCTCCCCCCGCTCGCTTCCACGTTTTTACAGGCGAAAGTACTCAACGCCCGGCGTGCACAGTCCCACACTCACCAGCAGCCGTGCTCTCTATTCTCCCGTGCACCCGTTATTGTGTGTGTGTGTGTGTGTGTCTGGAAGGGGGTGTGCAGAAGGGCGAATAGCGTAACAGACAAGCCGCGTGCATTCCTTTTCTTTGTTTGTTTCGTTGTGGTCACTGCATTGCATCTCGGTCCCGCCACCTGCACGCCATCGGAGTCGTCTCACCTCCCAGCCTTCTGGCCCGCTTGATTTTGCTCATCCCCTCCTCTTCGTTCCTTTCCTTGTGAGCCCCGACACGTGGACACAGGCGAATGCTGCGGCGGGGTCTTCTACGTCTAGTGCGTGCCTTGTCAGCGGATGCGTCGCTCGTTTCGCTGCCGCGGAACGTGCAGCGCTGCGAAGTGTTCCGCAATGTTGTCTCACTAGATGAGGAGGAGCTCATTTACGCCGAGCTCAGCCGTATTCTGCAACGCGAAGGACAGACGACCGTCTGGAAAGGGTCTACGCCGGAAGACAAGGTCATCAAGCATGTGTACCTGGAGATGTTCGGCACGGAAAAGGAATTCACTGAGGTAAAGAACTGGCAAAAGAGGGAGGTGCGCCATCTACCGGGGTTTCTGTGGTCGCCGACATTGCTGCGCGTGCTGAGTGACGTGGCGCCGCCGCTGATGGGTGCAATACCGGATACGGCGCGGGTTGTAGAGCATCAGATCCCCGGCTACGAGATGCATGTCGAGCACCCCACCGTTGGCACTGGCTTTCTTTATCTCAATCTGCTGAGTGATACCGTGTTGGACTTTGACGACGAGAGCACTGGACGGCGCGGGCAGGTGCTGCTGCCCTCTCGCGCCCTAATGTGCGTCTCCGGCGAGGCACGCTGGGGCTTCCGCTTTGGTGAGAAGACGGAGGAGGTGCACACGTACGTCGCGGCCAACGGAACTCGCAGACGGGTGGAGACCGACATGCGCCTCAGCGTGCAGCTGTGGAAGCTCAACCCCGATCTCCTCGACGGGCGCCTCTTGCAGGAGAGGCTCGAGGAGAGTATGGAGATGGCTGGCAAACAGCTCGCGGTGGAGGTGGCTAAGCGCGTCGAGCTGGAGAAGGGCTGTGAGGAAGATGCGGCAGTGCTGCAGCCGCCTGACGTGCAGACGCCGTCCCTCACCGCTGCCGTCGATCCGCAGCGCCCGCTCAACACGTTTTTGGCCGCGGCAATGGAGAACGTGTCGGGCAAGGGTGTGCTTGGCGGTGATCTGGCACAGCCGGGGGGTTGCTTGGCTTCCGGCCAGGCCGGTGCCAAGAAGACGATGGGGGATATTCGCCAAGACTATGGGCAGTACAAGCAGCAGTTCTCCAAGGTGTACGGTATCCTGCAGGACTTGAAGGTGATGCAGGACTCCGGGCAGCCGATCAACGACCTGTGGTTGAAAAAAAAGATGACGGAGTCGTCCTCGGTGGACGCGGAGAAGGATCGCGAAGACGGCTTCGATGCCTCCAACATCGAAGGAACGTGGGATAAGGTCGACGCCAAGGCGCGCTTCTATAAAGCGAAGCTGAAGGCCATGGACTACGACGGCACCGCCTTCCTCAACTCTCGCATGCCTGACATCTCGCAGGACGCCCCACTCGACATGCGCAGCACGATTCGTAAGATGGCCCCCCATGTCAAGGATGGCGACAAGATTCTCGCCAGCCTCCCCAACTCCGGCTGAGGGTACACGTCTCCCTTTCATCTCCCCCTCTTTGTGCATTCTGCTATGCAACATTTTATTGTAGTTGTCGCCATGAGTGGTGCGCTGCTGTGATGGCTCCTCCGACAGTTTTCCCCTTCTCGCTCCCTCTTATCGATCTCCTCCACGCTCTACAAACCTCGACATGCCGTGCTGCCCAAACTCCGTCGAAGGGGTCAACGCTGAAGCGGAAGCGCCCAATCTGTAAAACAAGAAAAAATATCTGTGAGTTTATCTCTGTGTGTGTGTGCATGTGCGTGTGCGGCCATACACAAAGTGAGGGATGCCGCGCTCGAGTACATATTCTCACTCTCTCGCTCTCACGAGTGCCTCTGTGTTCACGTGTTGGCTAATTGCTTTACTGGATGGGTGGCTTCAGCCCCCTCTCCCCTCCCTACTCACCGCACTGCATCCTTTGCTTGTGGTATCTCGCTACACAGAGTGTCCTCACTTATCTCTCGTATTTCCTTGCGTTCTCATGCTCAACTCGATAGCCCGAAGCTCAGAACGGCAAGTCGTGCAGCCGTCACCTTCCACTCAGACACACACGCACACAACAGCCGCGCGCCTCTCTTACAGGCGTCACCATATCGTTGCGCCCACATCAGACAGCTGTTTGCCACCTCCCTGTCCCCTTCGCGACCATCATCCACCCGACCCCACCCAGCCCGACAATCTGCACGCACATGCGCACGAGTTGCCAGCGTGAGTGTCACCGCCTCATCAAAAGCGTCGAAACGGGGGGAGGCGAGAGAAGCGCAACAGCAAAAAAAAACTTAAACGCTCGCACGTTACTCTGTGAGCGATGTCGAAAAAACTGCTCAAGGCATCGTCCAAGACGCCGTCTAAGGAAGTGGCAGCGAAGTTCCAGGTGACGCTCGGACAAGTCGACTGTGCGCCGTTCACCTTCTCCGATGCGGAAGACGCCCGCGTCTACGCTGAGGTGGAGCAGCTGCTGGAAAAGCTGCAGTCCAACACCACCATCGAGGCGTTTGTGACGGTGCAGCGCAAGATGATGGAGCTGGCGGCATATCCTGCAGTTGTGGCTGTCGTTGCGGGTCGCTTTCCGCTGCTCTTCTCTGTGCTGGCGCGGCTCGAGCAAGACCTCGGCGTCCCTCACGCAGAGCCGATGAGCGTCGCGGGAGTCGGATGGGACGTCTGGTGCCGCAACACGTGGTTGGCTAACGCGTGCGCTGTGGAGGACATCGGCGACCAGGCGCTGGCCACCATCGCCTCTCTACCGCAGCTTTTGCGCAGCATCGAGAGGGATGGTGACGACACTGTAAACGAGGTTTGGTCGGTGCTGCATGTCCTCTCGTGGGCACTGCGCTGCTCAGCAAACGGCGGCTCCGTCGCGACACTTCTGGAAAGCTGCGAGGAGTTCTGGCTGCTAGTGGGGTCGGAGGTGGTAACGGCAGGACGACACGTTGGCGTGCAGCTCGTCCTGCTGGACATCCTCAGCGCCTTGGCGCTCCACGTCGCTTTCTCAACGACACTCCGCAAGCGGCTCCTGGCGCTCGTGGCGGAGCTGACGCAGCTACCACTCCCTGTGCACTTTCACACAGCCGTGAGGCTGTACTATGGATGCGCGGTCATCGAGCAGGAAGACGAGGGGGCCGCCGTGGAGAAGGCGCACGAGCAGCTCCGCTATGCTTGGGCGCAGCTGACACAGCAGTCTGCCCTCATACCACCTGCGCTGCAGGCGGCCGAGTGGATTGTTGGGGCAGAGGTGAAACAGCGCCTAGAAACCGCCAGGCAACTTCATTGCCTTCTCCGCAGCAGCTGCAGCGGTACCGTCCCCGACGTGAAGTCTGTAACGGCATTTCACAAAAAGGCATGTGAGCTGCCGGCGGCCCTTCGTGCCTTCTGCGTACACGCGCTTCCCGGGAACCCGCTTCTGTGGCTGCACCGGGCCCTCGTGAACTCCTCGAAGGCGCCCCTCGTCGCGGCGATCACCGACACACTCGCCGACGTCGTGCTCGACGCGGCGCACGAGAGTGAGGCAGCCGAGACGACGGGCGCCGGGCACGCGCGAGTCGGCAACAACGCGTACGTGCAGCTCTGCCTACAGCAGCTGTGGGTGGGCGGAATGAGTGTGTCGCTGAGCGCTCTGCTGAACCGGCGCAACTCGGCCATCACGGCGGCTGTCATGCGGCTACTGCAGTGGATCGCCATCCGCACCTCACATGAAGGCTCAACGCGGCGTGTTTTGCTTGGCACCCCTAGCATTTCTCTCATTGTCGACGTCTTGGCCGGCATTGCCAAGAGCGATGCAGTTAAAAGGGAACTCAAGAAAAAGGCAGTGCGGGCTGTGGTAGAGAACGCTTTCTGCCTGGTGTGCGCGTTGGATCACGCAGAGCTGGCGAGCGTCTTCAACGACTCGCTCGTCGTGTCTACCAGCACGCTCATATCCGAGGGTAAAGACGATCCCAGTCTCCTGCACCATGGTCTACGTGCGCTTGCCCACCTCGCCGCTGCCTTCCCGATGGCGGCGTCGATGGCCCTAGACTTTGACTTTCTCGCCGAGCAGTGCGCCATCGCAGACTTACCAGCGGTTAGCGATGGTGCCCTCATCGTGGGCTCGCTGAATGTGATGAGTGCCATCGTTGCCCAGCAGCCAGCCGTGGTTACCTTTGAGTGGATCGAGGCCCTGCTCGGCATTCTGCAGAACCTCGACGGGTGGCGGCGTAACGTGCCGGAGCTGGACGTCACTCTTTGGCGATGTGTGCGGCACACCATCGAGGCCTCCGAGGACTGCAACGAGTACCTCTTCACGGAGGAAACGCACAAGGTGCTTCGAAACGAGCTGGAGAGCATGAAATGCGAGGGCGCACGTCTTCGTGACGTTTTGCCATCCCTTCTCGCCATTGCCGCCCGCATGCAGCCTTTTGAGCATCCGCGATTGAACGCCACGACCTATGAGGCGATCAAGCGCGTGCCGGTGGCGCAGTGGACGGAGGACATATGCGACGGTGCCCTCCGCTTCCTTGTCGCATCGTGTCCGTCGCTGGACTCCGACAAGGCGGATGAAGCTACTGCGCGGCGTGCTGTCACGGCGGCCGCGGCCGTCCTCTACGGGGCTGAGCAGTCACATGTCCGTCTGCCGGCCAGCGCGTGTGAGAATTTTGTGCGGGGCCTTTCCGTAAAAGGCCTCGCCACTGACGCTGTGACGGCGCTCTTCGACCTGGCACACGCCGCTGCGGCGGCGTTGACCGCTTCAGGCGCTGCGATGGCAGCTTGTGAGGCAACGATGCTACGCAGCAGCCTTCTGCCGCTTCTCCACAATCTGTTTGCCACATGCCCAACGGCTCGATCGCCGGCTGCAGCGGAACGCGCTCAGTGCCTGTGCAGCGTTCTGGCGGGTGCGCAATCGAGCGCGTGCACGCCGCAGCTGCTCCAAGCCGCGCTGCTCCTCGTGGAGGACACTTGTGCCAGCATGGACGCTGCTGGCACAACCCCGGAGAGCATCGAGATGCAACAAGTATGGACGAGCCTGACGAACATCGCGCATCAGGCAGCCAGCAAGGAGGGGGACGAGGCGTGGCTTGCCGTCTTGAGCCGCGTCTACGCAGTCGCGCATACCCTTATTCTCATCTCCTCCGCCGTGCCTATCTTGAGCGAGTGCGACCCTCGTGTGGACTTCGTCGGCAAGTGCGGACTGTTGCATGTGTCCATGGCGGAGGGCGCTGCACTGCTCCAGACGGTGCTCCACTACGACGACGCGCGTGCTAGCCTGCGGCGGGACTACGGTGAACCTTACTCAGCCGCGCTCCAGCACATCGCAGACCCCACTCATTACGCGAGCGGGTTGGTGCCGCTCTCGCTACAACGGTATCTGAAGGAAGTGACGCAGTGCTGAACCGCTGCAATGCTGCGACCGCCGCAGTGTCTGTGTGGCGTTGTAGCTCCGATCCTGCCTCCTCCCCCGTCTATCATCATGTGAGCAGCGACTCCTTCAAATGCAGAACACTCGATAAGCACTCCTCATTGGACCTAATATGTTCCTGGTGGTAGGTGCACATGATGCAAGCGGGACTTTTGGGGTGGGGGCAGGGATGCTCAAGCGCCGCCGAGAGGCCCACTGCCAACTCTTTTCTGTGTGCCGGGCCGTCGATCTCTCACCCCTGCGCGCCGACGCGTCACCCACACACACAAATGGACGGGTGCGCACAAGGGCAAGGACTGCACTGCGTTCATGTTCGGTAGAAATCGAGAAGGGAGAAGTGCGTGCGACCCGGCCCAAGGGCTGGCGCCCCTGGATAGCCTCACGCGCCTTCTCGCTCGCCTTCGCTTCATTGTGCTGGATTGCTGACAAGAGAACATGCCGGAAGTGCAGAAGGAGGGTGATTTAGCACTTCTTTATCTATGCGTGCACGGCGGCGGCAGCGGCCGACGCAACCGCTTGCCTCCATCCATCACCGATGCTGTGCAACGAGGGACGCTGTGTGTTGCTCTGTTTAGCTTGTGCCGTCCCCTCTCCTCCCACTTTTCCGCTACCCGCCGTTTCGTGCTCTCCTCCTCACAAAACCTCCCTCTCCTCTGTATCTTGGTCATCCCAACATACACAGCGGGAGAGCCGCCTGTGGGACGCTGTCCTAAAGCGCAATGGCAGAAGGCGCCGCTGCTGTTGGCGGCGCCGGCGTGCTAGCGGTCGCTTCACAGTGGCGCGGCTGCTGTTACCCGATTCTGACCTTCCTGCACGTCCCGGGAAAAATGACGAAGCCTCTGTGGCTCATGATGGGCACCGCCTTTACATTTCGAACCCATGAAATGGTCGAGGCGACATACGGGCAGCCGGCAGCCCCGTCATCGCTGCTGCTCACAGCGAAGCACTCTTTTTCGCCGTGGGACTACACAAAAGACGCATCACAGCTGAAGATCCCAAAAGAGTACCAAAAGCCGCGTTTTGTCATTGGCCGCGTGTACCGCACGGATGCAGACGGGAGAGCGGTGGCGGCAGGCGCGGTGGGTCTCCGCCTTCTTGCTCACCACCCCATCCACGACGTGGCTCTACTCGCCGTCGATGCCGCATCGTTGAAGCTGCTGCAGTGCGCTACCTACGATTCACCCGCTCACGCATTGGACTTGGCGCACGAGGCGCTGCCGCTGTGCAAAGAGCCATATCCCGCGGCATCGGATGGACTGCTGATTGGCTTCCGCGGCGCTGGCCGGCTTGGGGAGCTTGACACGCTGGACCCGTCTGTGCTGCAACGTCTGCCGCCACACGAGCGCGAGGCCCTTATTAAGGATCTGCAGGACGTGGAGGGCAAGCAGAGGCGAGCCACCACTACCGTCTCGGTACTGGACGCGCGGGGCATGTGCAAAGGTGTGGGTGATCTCGCAACATGCTATCACGGCATGTCGGGCGGCCCCCTCGTCACCACAAATGGCCAATGTGCGGGGGTGCTGTACGGCCACCATCCGGATGCGCCCGGGTGCATCGGCTACACACCCTGCGCGGACTTTGCAGGCTGGCTGGAGGAGGAGGTGCAGCGGTACAGGAAGCGGTTCGACTTGCATTGATACTCTGGCAAGAGGAGTACGAAGCGAGTTACCGCACCTCCTTTTAATGAGGCGGGCAGAATCACCTTGGGGGTGTCGAGACATTACCAGGGATGTCACGGCCGCCACCCCGTATGAGCGAAGCGAAAAAGAAAAGGCCAGTTTTCTTTGTCGTACTGCGCGTGTGTCCGTTTGCACAAATGGGCAGAGGGGCGGAGAGGAGGCCACGAGCCACCCTATGCACCTAAAGCATGTCATCACAGCAGACACATGCACATACATATGCACAGCTGCGCACCTAAACAGCACAGAAAGCGGCAGGTGACGGGGAGGAACTCCCGTGGCACGTCCCGCTGGGCTTGGTTGGGCGCATACTCGCTCAGCTTCCTCTCTTCTGCCGTGTCCTGCCTTCTGTCTCACTCCCGGCTCCTTCCCGCACGCCCGGGGTTTCTTCCCCGCCATTTCCCACCTCCCTCTTTCTTACCTTTAGCTCCGCGTACCACACACGCCACACACGGCGGCCACTCACCAAATCGATACACCTTTTACTTTGGTCGTATGAGCTGGTGCACAGCTGAGCAGGTGGCAGACCTCATCTCCGTGGCACGCCTTCGCGGCGACGTCGATCAGGCCACGCGCAAGTCGGCCGATTTACGCTTCCTCGATTTGTGTGCAAACGCCGTGAACGCCGGCGATGTCCTCATCCATGTGGCGACGGAGGGTAGCGCGTCGCCTGCGCTGCGCCTCAACGCGCTTCTGGCCGTCGAGACACTTTTCACAAACAAGGGCTGGTGTGAAGGGGCGCAGTTTAGCGACCGCAGCACCGTCACAAAGCGCCTTCTGCACCTCGTCGCTACGGACCCCTACTTCCTGGCGCAGAGAAAGGTCGACGACGGACTGCTGCGGTGCCTCGCAATGATCGTTGCGTTGGAGTTTCCGACGACGGAGTGGCAGGAGTGGGTGCGCCAGTGCGCAGTGAAGTTTGCAGAGGGCGACGCTCGCAGCTGTGCCGTGCTGTGTGCGGTTGTGGCGGAGAGCTACCGAAACTACTGCCTGTGGAGCTTTCTCGCCAACGATGTCGTTGGCTTCCTGCTTCATGCCCAGATCATGACACTGCCGCTACGAACGACTGTCATGCGGCTGTTCCTTGACCTGATGCGCAAGCGGCCTCGCCCCTCTGTCGATCACGAGGTTGCCTCTGCAAAAAACTGCCTGCTCCTCTCTGCCGTAGTCCGGCAGCTCGTGCTGGCGGCGCTTCTGGAGCGTGTAGAGGAGTCGGGGCAGTTGACGGGGTCTTCTTCCGACATCTTCGTCGCGGACTGCACCGCATCCTTCGCCGTGGCTTCCCGGCTCGTCACCGACGCTGAGTCCGCCTCGATCCTCTTTCGGTGCAGCTCTTTTTTTCTTGTCCGTCTGCAGGCCGTCGCCGCTGCCAGCGGCTGCGTAGTGCCCACAGAGCTGCGTGACTTCACGGAGCAACTGCTTGAGTGTCTCATTGTCACCCTGCAACTCTACCCCAATGTGGCCGGCGCCGACTTCACCGCCGACGGACTCCTCTCGTGCCTCATTTACTTTATGATTCGCCCCGGTGCGCTAGAGCGGGCCGACGCAGCGCAGCTGTCGGCTGAGTTGCTGGAGTACTTCATCGACGATGAGGCGGTGCCCCTGGGCTGCGGTAGCGGCGACGCCGCCAATCTGGCGGCGGCCGTGCTGGAGTTGTATCTTGAGCACCATTCTGCGCAGCGGCCTCTCGCCGTCGTGGCACTGAACGGACTGCTGCGTGCGACCCCGGTGATGGACGGGTGTCTCACCGAGGCGGTAGCGCTGGCGCTGCGATCTGTAAGCCGCGTGTACGAGGCCAGCGAGGATGTCGTCGTCGATGCACTGGATGATGCCGTGCAGGTGGAGATGCTCACGCAGGTATCGCAGCTGCTTCTCCGTACCACCGACCCGCACGCGCACGTCATGTTGATCGATGCGCTGACCCACTGCTTCTACCG